>NW_022436993.1:14694321-14719725 GCF_009761245.1 Sapajus apella
AAAGTGAACTTTGTTCTGAATCCTGTTGTCTGTGCACTTTGGTGCAGATGCCTTCTCCACATGCCATTTACAATGTGTGGATGTCACGAAGCCTTCTCTTTGGGGCTGAGCCACCTTGGCATTCTGTCTTGCAAGATGTCTCCTTATAGACTGAAAATTCCAAACTGCTGGCATCCAAAGTTAATGTCTCATGATTACGTGAGAAAAGCTGCATTAACAATTAATAACAAGTTGCTGATCCTTTGAATGTCATGGCTAATCACTTTTTTTTTTTTCTCTGAGACAGAGTCTTGCTCAGACCAGTCTGCAGTGCAGTAGTGTGATCTCAGCTCACTGCAACCTCTGCCTCCCAGGTTCAAGCGATTCTCCTGCCTCAGCCTCCCCAGTAGCTAGGATTACAGGTGCCTGCCACCATGCCCAATTAATTTTTGTATTTTCAGTAGAGACGGGGTTTCACCATGTTCTCCAGGCTGGTCTCAAACTCCTGACCTCATGATCTGCCCGCCTCGGCCTCCCAAAGTGCTGGGATTACAGGCGTGAGCCACTATGCCCAGCCAATCACTTGGTTTTTAAAAATGCACTGTTAAAGCCAAAAATGAAAGCCTAAGAAAAAAATGATACATTGGCCTTTCTATGTGTCTTGTGACACTGTGAGTGACATCCCACATACACTCAAAATCTAACAATCGAGAGTAGGAATCGGATGTTTCCATTGAACTCTAGTTGGTGAACTGAACCATAATGTTATCAGTTGTGTGTGTGTGTGATTATGACAGTATATATACATATAATTTACAAAATGTATTTGGAAGTCCTTTGGGAGGGAGGAGAGAGAAGATTTTCCTTCTAACTTCCAAGGTTTAATAACTGGGTGTATGAGATAAACTGACAACAGGCAGATTAACTGGAGAAAATGTACACAAATTTCTTAAGTGCACAGGGACAGCACAGGAAAAAAAAGTAATACCCCTTAAAACAGTAAGATTTAGAAGCTTATGTATCCTTTTTTTGTGGAAAGCAAGGACGGGGAATGTAGGCAATTTAAGGGAGGGAAAACGACTTTGGGGAAACATGAATGGACCCTTTGAATGAGTGATAGCTCGTGACAATCTTTGGGTGTGATGGCACTTCCAGTCTCCTCTCCTGTGATAACAGTTACTTTTCCCTGGTTGATGAAACTCCCAGGGTTGGGGGTACTGATGGGAACTGAGTTACTTTGGGAGTATCTGTCTTTAGGCAGATAAAGGAAATTCAATTCAGAGGAAGCCAGCCGCTCTCTGCATGTACTGTTGTTCAGGTTCCTCCAGCTCAGAATGGTCTCTATGCCAAAGCAGCATATTTTGGGGTGGTATGTCCACCCCTTCACACTCCTTTTAATTATGTACAAACTTTAGTCCCTAATGCCTGCATGTTCTTCATACATTTACCAGTGATGTGATTATAGGTGTCACTTGCCCTCTTTTGACTCTTTCTTCATCTGCAAAGCAGAGTCAGTTACATTTTTAAGGATGCTTTTGGCTACAAGTAAGAGAAATCTGGACTCCATGAATTTAAAACAATGAGGAAATGTATTATCACATGAGGCAAGAAAGCAAAAGTGGTGGTAGCTCCAGACACGGGATGATCAGGGATCTGGGTCCCCTCTTGGTGATTCTCTTGGCTTGGCATTCTCTCTTCATGACACTATTGTCCTCAGGCTAGATTCCCTCATGGTTGCAAAAAGGCTGCAGCAGTTCCGGGCATCAACTCCAGACCCAACAAGATCTAAAAGCGGGAGAGATTATTTCTTTTGCTGTAGATTTTATAAAGGACAAAAAATGTCATTCTCATGAGCAACTTCTCCCTCTCTGTACCCAGCAAGCTTTTTCTCACGTCTTTGGCTAGAGCTGTATCACTGACTTGTACCTGTAGGCCTGCTTAATTAGCTTAGGCCAGTAATGACTTGCTTCCTGGGACATCCCACCCTGAAGTAATGGCCATGTGAAAGATGGTGGAACTCTAACAAAACCGTAGTTCAGTCCAGGTGTAGTGGCTCATGCCCGTAATCCTAGCGCTTGGGGAAGCTGAGGTGGGTGGATCACTTTGAGGTCAGGAGTTTGAGACACCCTGGACAACATGGTGGAACCCCGTCTCTACTAAAAATACAAAAAATTAGCTGGGCGTGGGTGGCGCGTGCCTGTAATCCCAGTTACATGGAAGGCTGAGGCAGAGGATCGCTTGAACCCAGGAGGCGGAGGTTGCATTGAGCTGAGATCATGCTGCTGCACTTCAGCCTGGGTGACAGTGAGAACCTGTCTTAAAAAAAAAACAAAAAAAACCCAGAAAACGAGTTCAACAGGAAGGCAGGCAGGATTTAGGCACCCTACCTAATAAGCCCTATAGGATTATGATGAGGAATGAGATGATAGAACATGTGATTTAATGAGTTAGTATATATAAAGCTCTTCAAGCAGTTCTTAAGACATGGGAAGTGCTATATGTGTGTTTGCTGTTATTGGGATTAGCGCATGGATTTGATAAGTCGCAGTGCCACGCCAATGCAAAGGATCATTATGAATGGCGCAGTTTCACTAGAGATAGAGGAAGAGAGAAGGATTCTCAGGGTCAAGAAGGTAAGAGATCTGAGAGGCAAAGAGGAGAGGGAGGAAGCAGTTGGCCTGTGTTTGGTCATAGCCTGTATTTTGGGAGGAGGTAAAGCAGCCTTCTAAATAAGGAAAAATTGGATTTCCTAACGTGTTCATGAAATCCAGTCTCAATTGCCTCCTCTTTCCCACAGCGATTTTCTTTCACTAGTTGAAAGTGGTGTTTAACTGCAGACGTATTTTTTAAACCGCCAAGGTCTCTTAACCAAATAAAAAGCATAGATCCCATTACTTTTGATGAGGGAAGAATGGAGGTGGAAAATAATGTATTTAAGTATGTACGTTTAAATATATTTTTATGAAAACACATACATAAAGCTTGGAAGAAACCATGTAAAAACTCTGTTAACCCTAGCCAAAAAAGAAGGACAAGAAGAAAATGGGCTTTAAGCTTTTAGCTGTAACTAAAAATAACCTTCCTGGTCTATGTTTGATGCATGACTTGGGAAAAACTTTACTCTTGTGTATTCTGAATGATTTTTGCGTGTCTTTCACACTTAAAGAAGGTCCCTGTTATATTTGATGTCATTTTAATACCATTTAGGACTTAGCTTTTTGTTCCGACCCCTTGATGTGTCATTTTAAATGTAGCAATGACAGTTATAAAACTATTTCCATCTTTAAAAAAGGAAAAAGCAGTTAGAAATGTAAAAGCCCCATTTTATTTATTTATTTATTTTTTTGAGATAGTCTTGCTCTATCGCCAGGATGGAGTGCAGTGGTACAATCTCAGCTCACTGCAGCCTCTGCCTTCCGGGTTCAAGCGATTCTCCTGCCTCAGCTTCCTGAGGAGCTGGGACTATAGGCACGTGCCACCACGCCCAGCTAATTTTTGTATTTTTAGTAGAGATGAGGTTTCACCATGTTGGCCAGGATGGTCTTGATCTCCTGACCTCATGATCTGCCCTCCTTGGCCTCCCAAAGTACTGGGATTATAGGTGTGAGTTACCCTGCTCACCCACAAACCCATTTCATTATGGCACTTAATTCATGCATCAAGTTTTACTCTTGCAGCCTGGAGGAGATTTTGGGGGTTTACTGATTGTTATGTATTTTTCTTGAATGCAAAGCAGATTATTTTCAGGGAGGGTATCTATGTGACAGGAGAATTTGTCGTATCAAATCCTTCCACTTCAGAGAGGCCAAAGAAGGTCTGGGGAAATCTGGAGCCTCTTACACTGCATGAACATAGCAGTTCTGTCTTCATTCTTCTTGGCCTTTTATCAAATTTACTTTCAATCTTCTCAGAGAGCAATGTTCCATTATTGATAATCAATCTCATAAAACGTGGTGTTTGCCCGTCTGTCTGGCTTGGCACTTAGCATATATGGGTTCAAATAATCCTTAATTCTTATCAGAGGTTGACATTGCCTTCTACATGTACCCTTCAAAAATGGGTCAAAGGGGGTATTTCTCCATATTTATGCAGTATTTTTTTTTTTTTTTTGAGATGGAGTCTTGCTCTGTTGCCCAGGCTGGAGTGCAGTGGTGTGATCTCGGCTTACTGCAGCCTCTGCTACCCAGGTTCCAGCAATTCTCCTGCCTCAGCCTCCTGGGTAGCTCGGATTACAGGCCCACACCACCACAACTGGCTAATTTTTGTGTTTTTAGTAGAGACGGGGTTTTGCCATGTTGGCCAGGCTGGTCTCAAACTCCTGACCTCAGGTGATCCCCCGCCTCGGCCTCTCAAAGTGCTGGGATTACAGGCATGAGCCACTGTGCCCAGCTGGAGTATTTTCTTTTAAGTTCAGCCTGCAGCTAGCTATTTGGAAGCCTCATTGAGGGGTGGACCAGGATGAACTGAGGAAAGGGCTGAAAGGGAAATTGGGCTGATTTTATCTAATTACTTAGGGGTCAGAGACCCTCTCTGTTTCCACCATGAAATGCACGTAAGCTCCATTAACTTCCTCATGCAAAGCCTTCCTTTGAAAGTCAATTTAAGGACCACACCAGCCTTCCTGAGTTGCTTCAGGCTTAAGAGAAAACACTTGCACAGGGAGCTCCGTTGCTTCATGCAGTGGTCCCAGAGCCTCCGGGAAAAACCGTTTATGACAAAATCCTTTGCAAAGGCTCACAATGACCACATCTATAAATAGATTTGCAACATAGACTGTGGTTAGAGTAACTTAAGACCGATGAAAGCTTTTTCCTTCCACCCGGAATGCTATTTGGATCCTATTAATTGGCTTTAGAGGAGATATTGGTCTTTATGTGTTGACCCACCTGACTTTTTCTTTCCTGACACATTCTTGGCAAGAGTGCATTTAGTAGGCAGCAGTCCCTTGGCAGGCTCTTGGGATGTTAGATTTTCACAATAACCCTGTGATGTGCATCTCTCATCGCACAGATGAGGAAATAGACTTGGTGAGCTGAAGCCATTTGCTCAGGCCACTGAACTTGGCAGAATCTAGGCTGGGACTTAGGTCTGTGGGATTCCCAGATCGTGCTCACACAACACCACACAGAGATGTTTCTGGAAGGTGGTGCTCTCTGCCGACACCTCAGAGGTTATGTGTCGGGGTTACCTGCAGGGGTCTGTCCTGCAGACCCTGACTCAACGACAGATGAATAAAGCACAGTGACACACGGATATGCTTTGCCAGTCCAGCTGAGTGACTGGGCAGCTTACAGGCTCCCTGGAGAGTGCTGTAAAGAGACAGGAGCCACCAGCCACCGCCAGCCAGTGAAACTTGAATTTATTTAGTAAAGTTTAATTGACAAAGGCTTGAGTCAACACTACAACGGTGAAGAGATTAAAGGACAGGCTCTGATTCCCAAAGCAAACACCATTAGAGGGTAATCTCCCTGGTTGACCTCCCCTGAAGAGGGCCATCCGGCTCAAAGGGTAGTTTTAAAACCAAATGAGTAAACAAGTTAGTTAGGTAAACTTCCCCACATACCCTAGCTATTTGCTTTACTTATTAACTAAATGTAAAGGGGGTGTAGGCTGCCTTCAGCCAAGAACTATAGAAAAAACCCTTAGGCCTTCCAAGAGGGTTGGAGACTATATTCTATAACTTTCTCTAATATTTTCCCCTTAATATTTTTGCCACCACCCTGAGTGATTCCCATAGGCATCCAAGTTGCTAAGGGCAAGGCAAATGTCTTGGCGTCTTACCTGTTGGTGGCACTGCTCTGCTACCTTTTGCCTACTTTCTCTGCCAGTGAGAGATCCTGTTCTAGGAATACCAACCCAGACTGCAGAGAGGAAGAAAGCCTGAGGGTCACCACAACATGCCCTCGTTTGTACAGAATGCTTTATACTCTACGAAACACTTCTCCGCGCGTCACCCTGCTAGGTTCAGTCAGGATGGTGCTCATTCTGGGTGTCAGGGCAGAATCCCCAGCACGTGACCTGGCAGGCAGAGCTCAGGCAGCTGAGCGATTCTGAATCTGTGTTGACTTGTCCTAGCCTTTGGCTCTAAGGGAGGGTCCCGCAGTCTTGAGCTCTCTGGCCATCTGCCACATTTCTCGCCTCTCCCGGCTGCACCCTGCCCCACCTCGTGTTTTGTTTCTGCACAATTTGTCATTGTGGTGGGAAAGCTTCTAGAGCCCAGTACAAAAGTAGAGGAGGCACGTCCAGCATCATGGGCTTCGGTCTGTTTACCCAACATTGCTCAGGGCTGGAATGTCACCTTATAAATCTCCCTGCCTGGCAGCTGCTTTCTGTGGCCAATAGGCAGATAAGCCTTAAACTGAGAGTTGGGGAATTTCCATCCTCGGAGGCACTGGGACTCAGACCATCTCTCTCCCACCTCCGTCTCTCTGTGTCCTGGCTTCTCTCCATCTCTGCCAGACACACACAGATAATACATTCAAAGACAACGAAATAACGACTCTAGAGTTCTGCAAAGCAACAGGATAAAAACACAAAGGATACTGAAAAGTGTGTCTATGCTTTTCGTTGCTTTTGCTTTCCAAGACAGTACAGTTATGCTGAGAAAACCCCGTTTTGTTTTTTTTTTGAAATGCAGTCCTGCTCTGTCACCCAGGCTGGAGTGCAGTGGCGTGATCTTGGCTCACTGCAACCTCTGCCTCCAAGGCTCATGTGGTTCTCTTGCCTCAGCTTCCCAGGTGGCTGTGATTACAGGCACGTGCCACCATGCCTGTCTAATTTTTGTATTTTTAGTAGAGACGGGGTTTCGCCATATTGGCCACGCGGGTCTCGAACTCCTGACCTCAAATTATCCGCCTGTTTCAGCCTCCCAAAATGCTGGGATTATAGGTGTGAGCCACTGCACCTGGCCAGGAAACCCTTTAAAAAGGAGAGAAAATTGTTATTTTCCTTGGGCCTCACATGTAAGCATTCTGGCTGCTGTGGGATGCAATGGTAAGTGCTGGGCTGGGAAGAGGCTCTGGCTTCCATCAGCCATAGATCCAGGCCACACTGCTTACTCAGTCTGAGCCTCTGATTTTTTGACTGTAAACCAAGGAGTTTGGAGGGAATGGTTTGTAAGGCCCCTTCCAGCTCTGACACTCCTGGCAGAGGAGATGCTGTGTCTATAACTGTGGTTTCCCACACACTGCTCCTTAGCTCACCCTGACCCCTGACGACACAAACAGAGGAAGATTTGGGTAATTAGTATTTGCTGAGTATCTGTTATGAGCCAGGTACTGTGCTGAGGAATCATGAAGTTTATTTCTAATCTTTTTAGCTTGTAGGTTGGGCACCGTGGCTCACGCCTATAATCCCAGCACTTTGGGAGGCCAAGGCAGGCGGATCACCTGAGGCCAGGAGATGAGCCTGGCCAACATGTTGAAATCCCATCTCTACTAAAAATACAAAAATTAGCTGGGTGTGGTGGTGGGTGCCTATAATCCCAGCTACTCGGGAGACTGAGGCAGGAGAATCACTTGAACCCAGGAGGCAGAGGTTGCAGTGAGCTGAGATCACATCACTGCACTCCAGAGTAGGTGATAGTGAGATTCCATCTCAAAACAAACAACAACAAAAAAGACCTTCGTAGCTTGTGAAACCATGAAGATGGCTGAGTTGGGTGTGGGGCCGTCGCTGGTCTGCAATGGACTGGGACAGTGGTAGGAATCTGCTGATGTGGGTCCATATTTAATTCTTCATTCCTTCTATGTGGCGACACCTGCTATTCTTGTCGGCCTCTGGCTTTTGGCAGTGGCACACCCTGATTTGACTTTGGGTACCCATTCCCATTAGGTTGATCACATCCCCAGGACCTAGGACTGGTCAATTAGAACTGCTCCTCTCCCCTGGCCATGGTGAGTGGTAAAGGACCAGGTGGGAACCTAAGCCAGGCACTGAGACCTTTGCTGGAACTATAGGGAAAGAGGCGTGCTGTTGCTGTGGGTGTTGGCAGGCTGCAGGGGTGCAGGATGCACCTGCTGAGGATGAGGCTGATGTCAGCTGGGGGAAGCAGAGAAGAGAAGAAGAGGGGGCTTCAGTGGCCTCATGGCCTCCCCTGCACCCAGCTCTGGCAGAATCTGGAATTGGGGCTGGCCTTATCAGCTAAGTAGAACCATAGATCTCATTTCTCTATGGAAGTTTTGAGCTGAGTTTCTGCCCCTGCAATTGAGTCAAGACCAGTCTTGCTCTTCAGGCACTACTGACATTTGCCACGTCCTCTGAGCTGCTCTGGACTCTATGGGGTAAACCAGGGAGGAGGCATTTGGCTTTGAAATGGTACCCAAAGCAGCTTAAGCAGGAGGGGGGCTTATCAGTCTCCTGTAATAGGAAGCCTGGGTGGTGTGGGTCCAGGACTGGCCGTTTGGTATCATCCGTAGCTCAGGTTGTCTGGGTTTTGGCATCTGCAGCTGCTGGCTTAGCTCTTAAGTCTGTCCCCTCATGGTGTGAGGCTGCAGTTCTAGAAATTGTCACCTCACACAACTGCTTTATCCCAAATGGAAGTTTCTCTCTAAACTTCTTCGTGGTCTTGGGTTGCTGGGTTTTTTTGGTTTATTTTTATTGGAGGTCATTCTTGCATTGCTATAAATTCCTGAGACTGAGTAATTTAGAAATAAAAGATGTTTAGGCCAGACATGGTGGCTCACACCTGTAATTCCAGCACTTTCGGAGGCTGAGGCAGGCAGGTCAACTGAGATCAGGAGTTGGAGACATGGTGAAACCTGTCTCTACTAAAAATATAAAAATTAGCCGGGTGTGGTGGTGTGTGCCTGTAATCCCAGCTACTTGGGAGGCTGAAGCAGGAGAATCACCTGAACCTGGGAGGCAGAGGTTGCAGTGAGCTGAGATCATGCCACTGCACTCCAGCCTGGGCAACAGAGCAAGACTCTGTCTCTAAATAAATAAATAAATAAATAAATAAATAAATAAATAGAGGTTTAGTTGGCTCACAGTTCAGCAAACTGCAGGAAATATGGTGCTGGCATCTGCTTGGCTTGTGGAGAGGCCTCAGGAAGCTTACAGTCATGGTGGAAGATGAAGGGGAGCGGGCACATCATATGGTCAGAGCACGAGCAAGGGAAGTAGGAAGGCGGTGCTACACGCTCTTAACAACCAGATCTGAAGAGAGCTCTCACTATCCTGAGGATGGCACCAAGGGGATGGTGCTAAACCATTTGTGAAAAATCCACCTCCATGATCCACTCACCTCCCATCCGGCCCCACCTTCAAAACTGGGGATTGTAATTCCATGTGAGATTTGGGTGGGAACACATATCCGAACTATATCAGCTTTCTTTGTTTCATTTTCTTTATAATCAGAAGAAATTCTAGCAACCCTTTAGCAGACTTTCATGCTTCTGTAACAGAAAAACAAAATCAGACATGAGTTACAGGTGGTAAAGACAGATTTCCTTCAGTATTACTGCAGTACAGGAGAGAGGTGTCGGCATACAGCAAAGCTCAGCTCTGACCCCTGTAGAGGTGACTGGGTGTCTTAAAGGGATGAAAAGGGAGAACCTGCAGGGGCCTAGTAAGTTACAAAGTAGAAATTTACAAAGTTAAAAAAAAAGTGGCCAGGAGGGTTGGTCAGTGTGCTTCGGCCATCTGGGCCTGTTAACTGCCCCTTTGGAAGTGAGGTTCCCACCCTTCCGTGGAGACTGAGAGACAGAGCCCTTGGCCTATCTGATGATGAATTTCAAAGGAATGGCTTTCAGGTCTTTGAGAAAGATACTCCTGAATTGCAGGAGGTACATATATATCTCAAAGGGACAGAGAAAGGATTTACAATTAGCTTTGTTTCATAAAATCCTCTGTGAAAAGGGAGGTTAGGTGCCTGTTGGCTTGTTGGCCAGAACAAATGGAAAATTTTGTTGGCAGCCTTGAGTTTTTTCAGACTGGAGCTTAAGGGAGGCTGGATCATTCCAGGGACACGACCTGAGGCTGCTAGGAAAGTTTGTCCAAGTCTCTTTGTGTGGGGTTGTGGGGGAAGGTAGAGGGAGTAGGTGACATCCTTTGTGCTGGAAGTTGTAGCTCTTCTAGGCCAAGGCTGAGACCTGGCTAAGAAGGCTCACAGGAGGTTGACTAACGTTTGGTCCAGGAGAGAGTCTTTGATTCTCTTGGCCAGATTACATTACCTGCCGAGGATAAACCATGCCAACAGAAGCTTCAGGCAAAAGAAATGCAGTTTCCCTAATTATCAGGTGGTCTAACCTTAGACTCATTAAGCTTCATCCCCTGGAGATGGGGAAGGACTCTCTTGGCACCATACCAAGGAGAGAGAACAAAATTGAGGTTCCATGGGTAGGAAGAAGGGCGTAGGGAGCAGCCATTAGGTCTGTGGCTGCGTCTCTGTGTGCGGACACAGACGCCATAGCCGTGACGGCCAGAGGACCCTGACCTTCATCTTGACTGTTTTCCTGCTCCATAGGAATGCTAGGTAAAAGTAGATTGGTCTGAAGAGTGTAATTAGCCTAGTTCCCTCAGGGAGAATCTAGCCTACTTTGAAAGGCATAGAATGATCAGATAATAAAGTTTTCCTTTCTTGGGCTAGGGTGGGGTTGGTGTTTGGCAAGACTACGACACAGTGGTCACAAGTCCCTGAAACGGGTGCAGTGGCCCATGCCTGTAATGTCAGCATTTTGGGAGGCCAAGGTGGGAGGATCACTTGAGCCCAGGAGTTCAAGACCAACCTCGGCAATATAACAAGATCGTGTCTCTTAATAAAAAAAAATAGCTGCGACCAGGCTCTGTGTCTCACATCTGTAATCCCACACTTTGGGAGATGTGGGCAGATCACATGAGGTGAGGTGTTTGAGATCAGCCTGGCCAACATGGTGGAAAAAAACTCATCTCTACTAAAAATACAAAAATTAGCCAGGTGGGTGGTGCGCGCTTATAATACCAGTTACTTGGGAGGCAGAGGTTGCAGTGAGCCGAGATTGTGCCACTGCACTCCAGCCTGGGCGACAGAGTGAGACTCCATCTCAAAAAAAAAAAAAAAAACCAAGAAAACAAAAACACACACAAAAATTAGCTAGGCATGGTGGTGCACACCTGTAGTACCAGCCACTTGGGAGGCTGAGGTGGGAGGATCACCTGAGCACAGGAGGTTGAGGCTGCAGTGAACTGTCATCTTGCCAGTGCACTCCAGCCTGGGTGACAGAGCAAGACCCTGTCTCTAAGAAAAGAAAGGTATGAAGTTATTGAACCAGGGCTTGACTACAAATCAGATGATCCCTGGGGCTGAGTTGGAGCTGGCCTCCCTCTTCTCTATCCCGACACCCTTCCCTGTAATAACTGTGGGCAGGCCTGGAAATGACTCGAATTTGCCTAAAAAGGCTGCATTTTCAGGGAGGAACATGACTCGAAAGTGTTCGAGTAGGATCAGGAGTGGAATCCTAATTGGCAAGTGAGTAGTAGAGTTTTCTTAAGCAAAACTGCAGGTTGCCCAAATTAGAAATGTCCTTGAAAAGTTAATTATGTTACGTTTCATTTGCCTTAGGAGAGCTCGCTATGTAAAGGGATCTTATGGTGAATCTTTAAGGAAATGGAAGTAAACAATTTTGTGTGATTCATAACTTCGTTGGGGAGACCAAGGAATCTAAATGCCAGACACATCTGAATAATAGAATTGTTCTAAGCATTTTAAAAATAAATGATTATTCATCACAAAACTTGAACAGTTTGCTCTTGTGGGTGGTGTGTGATGATTGTGTGAAGTGTGAAGCTGTGAATGACAACTGGTAATGTCTAGGTGGGACAGTTACATTCTAAAAATGGAGAGGCAGACGGTGATGGCTATTTGCAAGTCTATTATGGCAGTCCTATGGGTCTCACAAGTATGACTATCTGAGTTCCTTATGTTTTCAGGGATAAGTCATTTTGAATCATTGAATTATAACTGGCTTATATTTTATATAATATGTATTATATCCCATTTGCTGTAGTTTGGCTTGTCCCCTCCAAATCCCATGTTGAAATATGATCCGCAGTGTTAAAGGTGCAGCCTAATGGGAGGTGTTTGCGTCATGGGGGTGGATCCCTCGAGAATAGCTTGGTGCCGTCTTTGTGGGAATGAATGAGTTCTCACTATCACTTCCCATGAAAGCTGGTTATTAAAAAGATCCTGGTGCCTCCCTTCTCTCTTGCTTCCTCTCTCACCATGTGATGCCAGCTCCCCTTCATCTTCCACCATGAGTGGAAGCTTCCTGAGGCCCTACCAGAAGCAGATGCTGGTGCCATGCTTCTTGTACAGCCTGGAGAACTGTGAGCCACATAAACCCCTTTTCTTACTAAATTACCCAGCCTCAGATGGTCCTTTATAGCAACACAAATGGATGAAGACACAATTCGATCATCCACATCATGGAAAGAAAATTCAGGATCATTCAAAGTCAAAACTATTTGGGTTGAATTATGTCTTTTATGAACACTGTTTGGATTTAAAATATCCAAACCAGTCATTTGGGATAGCTCAGATAATCGGCATTCCAGGTAAACTGTTGGAGTATTTATTTTCTGAGTGACCTGGACATTGCATAGCAGGATTTCTCCATACCAGATCAGAGGCCAGCAAACTATAGCCCGTGGGTACATCTGATCAGTCGGTTAAATCTGGCTTGGTGCCTATTTTTGTGTGGCCTCTGAGTTAAGTGTGCTTTTTAAAATTTTTAGATAAATAAAAGGGATATTTTGTGCATTAAAATGTACGAAATTCACATTGGTGGCTGTAAATAAGGTGGTGTTGGATCACAGCCATGCTCAGTTGTTCACTAATCGTCCTTGCCCATGGCTGCCTTTGTGCTACAGAGTCACTGGTGAGTAGTTGCAGCAGAGATGGGATAGCCCACAAAGCTGAAATATTTACTATCCGGTCGTTACTGAAAAAGTTTTGCCAGTCCCTGTTCTAGACATTTCCAAAGACTTCTGTTGTGCTCTTCTTCTCCCTACATGAAAGGTTTTTTTCCTCTTGGGATCAAAGCTTCTGAGCATTCCCTGGGGCCAAGTTCCTCAAGGCTCCCTGTGGCTCTTCTGAAGTCACAGCTCTGCAGGGTATAGCCGAGTGAGATGTCCTTGCAGCTGGTGGACCCCCAGCAAGGCAGCAGTAAGACTCGGGGCAGAGTTTTCTCTGCCCATGTTTAAAATAGCGTGTGCCTGAGCAGTAGGCTGATAACTTCGTGGCATGCCTATTCAAACACAGTCAACCATGGATCTTCTGCTTTCCTTTTGCTTCTTATCATACCTGTATTTTGTGTATATTTTAATCTTCTTGTTTAATTCCTACAATATATCCCTACAGATGTACTGTTGGGGATATGAAGAGATGGGCTAATGGAGGGGGTGGCGGTCTGATATGGTTTGGCTGTGTCCCCACCCAAATCATATATTGAATTACCATGTGTTGCGGGAGGGGCCTGGGGGGAGGTGATTGAATCAAGGGGTAGGTCTTTCCTGTGCTGTTCTGGTGATAGCACATAAGTCTCACAAGATCCGATGGTTTTAAAGATGGGAGTTTCCCTGCACAAGCTCTCTCTTTACCTGCTGCTGTCCTTGTAAGATGTGACTTCCTCCTCCTTGCCTTTTGCCATGATTGTGGGCCTCTCCAGCTGTGTGGAACTGTAAGTCCATTCAACGTTTTTTTCTTGTACAGATTATCCAGTCTCAAGTATGTCTTTATCAGGAATGTGAAAATGGACTAATACAGGGTCCAACAGGACTGATTGGATCACTCCTCCCTCCCTTCCTTCCTTCCTTTGATATCTTTTGAATAAAATCAATGGTAGCCATCAAGGAGCTCAAATCTGAAGGAGAGTAGAGAGTAAGACATCTAGCCAGATGAATTGCAAGAGGATGATGGAAATACAACCATGGATGTGTACATGGTACAATGGTAACATGATGAGAACTTGATTTACTCAGCAGAGGTCTAGGTTAAGGGCATGTGGTGAGGGAAGGTTTTGAGGAGGTCACACCTGGCCTGGGGCTTAAAGGAGGATGGTGACAAATTGCTGGGCTCCCCAGATGACTGGAATCTCAGGCAGAGAACGCTGAATGTGCAGTGTTTACAAAATCATGAAAGTCATAAAATAGCCACATGCATCTGGAGAATTCAGATTTGTTCATTAATGCCAAAGAATGAAGTTCAAAATGGCGCAAGGAGGAGGAAGGTACCACTGGAAAGTAAGATGGGAACTTGGCTGTGAAGATACATCATGGGCTAGCCTGGGGGTTATCCGGGATGAAGGGATGCCATCAAAACATTCCAAGCTGGAGAGAAATACAGTCTGGGTTCTGTTTGTAACTAGTTCTCTAAGTCTGCCTGAATATATTCATTTGCACATCAATGAAACATGATTTGCTTGTTGGGTTCAATACATGGTCCATGACCGTAAACAATTATTTTGGAATTTGGGGATTGTCCTAATTGATTCTATCATCAACTTATGATGATTCATGGAGCCAATAGTTATTGGTGTCCTACTTTGTGCCAGTAAGTATCCTAAGAACTGAGGATGGAGCGGTGAACAAACAAAACCTTCTCCCCCCTGAGCTCACAATGTGTCTGGAACCTGCTAGATGATATGTTTGTGGTTTGGGAAGAACCCGTGAGCCCGTCTCTTGGTCTCACCTGATTTGGGCACAATGAGGTTTGCTACATTATCTTGGTGACCACAAGAAGTGATGTCTATTCTGCACCTTCATTTTCTTACCTGTCCAAAGGGTATACTCATGGCCGTCTTTGGTGAAAATACCAGAAGGTTGAGCCAGACATGGTGCAAATAGGGACTGAGTTTCTCGGAAGGTGAATGCACAAGAGACACAAAAAGAGGAGTTCTCATGAGAGCACCAGCTCTCCCTCTCCACTGTGTACGAAATCAGTGGCTTCCAGACACTCTGGGCCGTAGCCCACACAAAGAACAGCATTTTGTAATCAAAAGTGTCACAAAATTGCGTTAAGTGATGCCTGATACTTCCTATCCACCCTGCTTTATTTACAATTGCTGGTAGAGACCCGCCGGATGGATTTCACAGCCCACTGCTACTGTTTGGTGCCCTGTAGATTAGGAGCCATTGCATTCAGTCAAACATTCCTTAAATGGGTTTTAAACTTTTTTTTTAGACAGTCTCACTTTCAGTCTCACTTTGCTGGAGTGCAGTGGTGCAATCATAGCTCACTGTAGCCTTGGCCTGTGTTTCAGCCTCCTGAGTAGCTGGGACTACAGGTGCATGCCACCATGCCGGGATAATTGAAACAAATTTTTTTGTAGAGATGGGAGCCTTGCTATGTTGCCCAGGTTGGTCTTGAACTCCTGGGCTCAAGCATTCCATCTAAAGTGCTTGAATTACAGGCATGAGCCATCGTGCCTGGCTTCAACTTTTTATTTCTCGCAGTGCGCACTGAATACTTGCTGATTGATTGCCTCAGCTCCTGCTTGGCCTTTTCTAACCCAAGCTGTTGTGCACAGAGTGGGACAGAGATAGCTCAGCCTTGGTGTTAGCAAGGAAGGCCAGTCAGACACACCCCACTGCAGACTCAACCCTCCTCAAGGTGATCCAGGATGGCCTGTCATGATTACTCCGTTTGGGCATTAAATGGAGTCAGGTGTGGTGGGGAAGCAGCCACCCCCAAATCCCCCATGCCTTCCTCACAGAGAGTCTGTCAGTGCTGAATATGTGATGGTGTCACAGCCCCTTTTTCTAGAGAAGTCCACGGGTCTGAGCTTGTGTGGAATGTGCGTGCTTCTGTGGGTTTCTGACATGGGTGAGGAGGCAGGAACTTTAGAAATGTTTGCCTTCTCTGTTCTGAAGGTATACAAGAGATTAAGTCAAAGTCCAGGACAAGGAGAAAAAAATGACAAGCAAGTGCAACTTTTTGGGGCCACCAACTCCAACATATTGAAAGCATTTCATGTTGTTTTAGTAGAGAACAGTTCACCTTATTCTGCTCTTTGCATCTGAACTGATCCCACTCACAATGGCTAGAATCTGATGGGGTGGTGGATGAATTCTTTTCTTTAGATTCTTGCTTTTTATCCCAGTGGAGTGGTGTCTGTATTTTTAATTGAAACAAACCCTTGGGAAGAGCAGCCTGGTGGCCATTTAGGTTGAATCTTTCTCTTAAAACTGCTTTCCAGAGGGAGCTTTGGAGAGCGTTTTCTGTTAGCTTGAACTCATACCTGAGGCCTTATTGATAATGTGCAATTGTTCAGGCATTCAATGATGATCTCCAGCAGCAGAGGAAGGCCTTGGGTTAGTCACTCTACAGGTAACAGCTTCTATAGGAGTCCGAATAAGAAAAGGGCCTATGTGGTCTGGACTGGGCAAGGAAAGCTTTTAGAAGGAGATGGGGTTGGCCCCTATGTCTTAGAGAAAGTATCAGAAAAGAGAACAGTAGATGCAGAAAAGGGAAGGAGAGGCTGGGGGCATGGCCAGCGTGAAGGCACAGAGAAGAGACAGCAGAGATGAGCAAGAGAGGTGACGATGGGCTTGGATGTGACAGGTGGCATCAACTAGGAGAACACAGGTGTGTGTACCCACTGCAGGCACAGAGATAGGGATCTGTCAGGGCTCCTGGCCTGTTCTTCCTGCTGCTTTGATGTGTGTATCTCTGGGTCTACATGGTCACCAAATACACATTAGATGACCTCAGTGTAATTTTACCACCTGATTTCTTGACAGTCTGTACACCCATCACCATTTGCTTCCTTAGAAGTCATGATTGCACTTTCCTCTGGGCAGAAAACCCAGATATACTGGTATTAATGGAATAGTCTTTTGTGTAAGGATCTGATATGATCTCCTGAAAAGAGCCAGACCAGGTTGTTACTTACATTGATTTAGGAAAGTGAGCCTGTGATTATAAATTTTTTCTCGGTGAGCAAGCAAAGCAGTCATACCTTGTTGGGGAAAATGGTATGTATTCTTTACGATTCAGTTCACCTTCAGTATTGGAACACCCAAATACTATTGGCTCGGGTAGATGTTCATTTCTCTTGCGTGTGAAAGTCCAGGCTGGAATGGAACTCTATCGTTTCGTGTCCTGCCATGTGGTTGCTCCACTGAGCATGGCCTCCATGGCTGAGTTCAACTCCTGGTCCAAGATGGCAGCTGCAGCCATTGTGTCTGCATTGCAGCCAGCAGGAAGGGAAAAGATAAGAGAATGACATGCCTTTTCCCTTTAGGAAGCACTTCACAGAAGCTGTGCACACCACTTCTGCTTATACGCCATAGCCAAAACCAGCCTACTCATGTGGCTGCACGTGGTTCCAGGCAGGCTGGGATGTGTGGTCTTTATTCCAGGCAGCCATGTGTCCATTATGGAGTTCTCTTAGTAGCTCTTTATTAATGAGGACACAAGGAGAACCAGTTTGGAAACACTGGCAGCGGTGTCTGGCTCTGCTGCTGTTGAGCTAACCAGCACAGGCTTTGCCCCCAGCAGGCCACAAAATTGTGATGTTGCAGTTACTCATGGCCCAGCTACTGAGGACATGATGAAGGTCTCCCCACAATGTCATGAGATATGTAAGAATTGCCTTAAAAATCAGGACTTAAATTTTGATCCTTTTGGATCCTTTGATCCAGTTGGTCACCAAATTTAGTGCTGCTAGTAATTAAAGGTGTTTGACCCAGGATCTAAAGGAAGGCAAACCCTATTTGACAGTGACTCTTACATTAGAGTTGAAGAAACATCAACTTTCTCAACTCAGATAGGGAAAACACACGGGGTTCTGGAGCCAAAGGCGGCTCCTCCCCTCTGTGTGTGTGCATTGTCTGCCTGCCTTTAGCCACTTCAGACTCTTCACCATGACATCACATATGCCTCAGAGAAAGGCCCTGGTCTCCTACATATCCTAAGAGTCAGTTTAGTATATGGGCTGTATTGATCTGTTCTCATGCTGCTAATAAAGGCGTATCGGAGACTGGGTAATTTATAAAGGAAAGAGGTTTAATGGGCTCACAGTTCCACATGGCTGGGGAGGCCTTCCAATTATAGTGCAAGGCGAAGGAAGAGCAATGGCACAGCTTATGTGACAGCAGGCAAGAGAGCTTGTGCAGGGAACTCTCTTTTATAAAACCATCAGATCTCGTAAGACTCACTGTCATGAGAACAGCATGGAAAGAAACCTGCTCCTATGATTCATTTACCTCCCATGACACACGGGGATCACTACAATTCAAGGTGAGATTTGAGTGGGGACACAGAGAAGGCTCTGGAGTCAGGCTGCATGTGTTCAAAGCTTGGATCTTCCAATTCCACTTAATAGGTGAGGCATTTTGGGACTGTCTTCTGAGCCTCTGTTTCCCTGTCTGTGAGCTGGGAGATGATGCTAATAAGAACAGGCACTCCACAGGATTGTCAGGAACCTGTGCTCAGCATAATGCTTAAGTCCCTAGTAAGGACTGCAAAGGAAATCAGTCCACTGCTCTCCTCTAACGCATCTCTTCATACAAGAGGCACTTAATTATCAATGTATTAGTTATTCCTAAGCCCAACTCTTAGTCATGTATTCTACTGAGTCAGGTACTGAGTATCTCATGTTTGCTTAGCTCCTGTTGTCTGGTACAAAACAATTAGAAGATCTAGATTCCTGTACACAGGGAATGTATAATCTACTTGAAAATATAAAACACCATAGGTAAGATAGGGTGGCCTGTAGCTGAGGTAATAAAGTCGCAGGTCATTTTATCAGTGCCTCATGTATTTGTAGCACCCAACACCTGGCACATGGTAAAAGCTCATGAAATATTTGTTACATAGATGTGAGCAGGCCAGGTATGGTGGCTCACACCTGTAATTTCAGCACTTTGGGAGGCCAAGGCAGGCAGATCACTGGAGGTCAGTAGTTCAAGACCAGCCTGGCCAACATGACAAAACCCTGTCTCTACTAAAAATAAAAAAATTAGCCAGGCATGGAGGCGGGTGCCTGTAATCCCAGCTATTTGGAAGGTTGAGGCAAGAGAATCATTGAACCTGGGAGGCTAACGTTGCAGTGAGCCAAGATCATGCCACTGTACTCCAGCCTGGGCTACCAAGTGAGACTGTGTGTCCAAAAAAAAAAAAAAAAAAAAAAAAAGAGCAAAAGTTAAGAATGGAGGTGTTAAATTGCTTTGAAGCTACATCAGGTGCTTCAAAAAAACTAAGAAGGAGACAGAGCTGTGGGTGGCAGAATTTTTTATTGAGAAAAAATAAATTCTGGAGATAGAAACAAAAAAGGAAAACCAGTAATAAGAGAGCTGGCCTCTGTCTTTTGCTTTTCTGTTTGGTTTTATATTTCCTCTTGGCCTCTGTCCTCCCTTATGCTAACGGAGGAGGGGGCTGAATGCAGTGATAGGGTCTTTAGGAAACAGCATCAATTTGAGGTAGCACAGGATGAGATGGTACAAATTGATCCATCCTCAAATAAGGTAATAATTCCCAAATAGGCATTGTAATTAAAGGAGGGAAAAGGCAGAAGACAGAATGAAGAAGGAACACCTTATCCTGCTACAACAGCAAATGGAGGTTTTGATTCTTAGGACATGGTGAAATATAATACCTCTTTAAAACTGTAGAGAAATTAAACAGAATATATGTGAGCAGAGAACAATTCATAAATCCGGCAGCACTCAGAACCAGAAGAGATTTGGAGAACTCTGCTCAGTAGTGTGAATCATGAGCTTCTATAGACTGAACAGGAAGCAAAGTAGAGGAAAGAACTGATTAGTCACAGTTGGGCATTTGTCTTATTGGGCATAGTCAGATCAGTTGGCTGCCTGTGATTTGCTGAGACCTGGCTATTTGTTACCAAAAAAATACTCCTGAGTTAGGCGTCTGTTTGTTTACATACTAAGTTAAGGTTTAGTTGGTTATGTAGAAACACACAGTACAGAGACAGATGTCAGGCTAATGGCCTCTAGCTAGTGGAACAATTTCCCCCCTTTGGTCAACCTCACGATCTTGAGAGATTGACTAAAACCATAGACATTGATGGTATTTTCTGTCACTATCATAGTGGACTTGTCATGGCTTGTGAATTCCATACTGAAACCAAACATTAGGTCAGTTGAATGACTTGTTATGTTCTCTTTTTGGTTTTGTTGCTATAAATGGAGTGAGGCCATTTGGGGCACAATGAGTGGCAGCATTTAAGATTCTTGAGTGAATATGATGCCCTAGAGATACTACTAGGATGACTATCAGGAGGATAATACTAATGGACTGAAATATGCTCCTTAACCAACGCACCCATGAACCAAACCAATTAAAACCAGCCAAACCAAAGATGTAGCCAGAAGAATCTACTTGTTTTAACCAGCTTTTCTGTTTGTTGTCTAAGTGCACCAGAAGGTGTTAGCTCTCTCACACACAGTGCCCCCTATTCAGCCAACATAGTCAAAGGCAATCTTTTATCTTAAATAACTTTAACATAGTTATAGAAAAACGTCAGTTATTTTTAGTAGAAAAGATTCCATTTTCTTAATTGAAGAACAAAGACAACATGAAGCACAGATGATAAAATAGTCTTTATTTCCTAGATCAATTACTTAAAAGGTAAAGAAAAACCTTTTGCCATTTCTTATTAAGAGCAGACCAGAACTCCAAGAAAACCTTGCTGTTTCAACACAGAGGACCAAATTCTAGTTTTATATCAGTGTACTTTTGATATTAATATTAGAATTTGAAAACAACTTACTTCCCTTCAAATATAGCAACTTGATAACACACATAATTGCTTTCCCGTGATTCTACTTTTATAAGCCTCCTACAATTTTCTTATATCCATTCAGGTTCTTTTTCTGCTATACCTTTTTCTCACTGTGGAACAATGTCATTCTATTTTAGGACAAGAATTATTCTCTTTTTGCCTTTAACAAAACACATTCTCATACCCTCATAGCTTTTCTTACAAAACATGCATCTTGCCTCCTTTGTATACTTCTTCATATGGAGTTGTTTTCCTTATTATTTCTGGTAATGTTAGTTACATATAATAATTAAGGTAACTTAGGGTAAGAATTTTAATTTCCAGTGAAAGGAAGCGAGCAGTTGTGAACCCTGTCATACCAGCTGTCTGTAGATTGACAAATGTATGAATCATAATTTCTAGAAGCATGTGCTTCCTCATAGAATGTTTTCATTGTGACACAGAACATGTTTACTAACAGATTCAGCTATCTTTAGTCTCTAATCAAAAGCTGTAAGGGAGGCAGACTTTTATCTCTATTCTTATTAGAGTTTTTGGCCAGGCCTGAGAATGAAATTGCTGTTTGTATACATTTTCCTGAGCCTCAACTTCCATTCTTGATAAGAATATTAAAACCTTCTTATACAGGGAAGACCCCTTTCACATGGGAATCTCTTTCCTACACCTATTTAATTCACTTGTTTTTAACAATTATGCTGGGGTTGCTCATGAAAATGAGACATTAAATATCCATCACCTTAAGTTACGTTTCTTGCTAACAAATTTTGTAATAAAGAAGTAACATGAGCTTATTTTACTAGTAAACATAGGTAGGAAAAGTTATGTGTCTGTATATTTCTAAACAAAGTATCTGTGACAGGTCTCAATCAATTTAGAGGTTTATTTTGCCAAAGTTAAGAACCATGGCCATGATACGGCCCCAGGAGGTCCTGAGAACATGTGCCCAAAGTGGTTGGTTTACAGCTTGGTTTATACGTTTTAGAGAGACAGACATTATGAGCAAAGACATAAATCAATACCTGAAATGAAATACATTGGTTTGGCCTGGGAAGGCAGGACATCTCAAAGCAGGGGCTTCCACATCAGAAGTGGATTCAAAAATCTCCTGATTGGCAGTTGGATGAAAGAGTTAAAAACTCTGCCTGAAGAATTGAACTCAGCATTAAAAAAGCCTTGTGTTTAGAGAAGGGGATTGTGGAAGCCGAGGTTCTTATCATGTAGATGAAGCCTCCAGGTACCAGGCATCAGAATAAATGGTGAATGTCTTATTGGACCCTAAAAAGTATCAGACTCTACTAAGGGAAGGCAATTCTCTATAGAACACAAGTTTTCCCCTTAAGAGAGAGCTTTGGAGGACCATTTTGGAATATGTCAAAGAAATGTATTTTGGGGTAAAATAGTTTACTTCAGGGCCTGTTAGCTGTCATGTGGGGCTATACTGAAGTCATTTTGGCATTTGGTATCTTACTGATGCAAAGAATCTGCTTTGTCAGCCTCAAGATCCCTGTTTTAATGTTCACGTTGGTTGGTTGTAAAGTCTTAGAGGAGGAGGGTGAAATGAGGCGAGTGGAACCCTTCCCTTTCCATTGAAGTGGTGTCGTTGTCTGGCATAAATACCCAAGATTCATCATCTTGGATGATGATAAGGAAATGAAGGATGTGGACAAAAAGAAGCAAGTTTAAGAGTGGAGGTTTAATAGAAAGAGAGAAGCTCTCTCTGCTGCAGACAGAGGGGCTTCCAAGTGGGTCTTCTGGTCTGCAGTGAAATGCATAGGGTTTTACAGACAAGCTTGAGGAGGCGGTGTCTGATTTACACAGGGCCCAGAAGACTGGTCGAACCAGGTGTGCCATTTACATACTGCACAAAGCAGCTGGCCAGCTCACCCTAATCTGCTATTACGCAGTTGAGGTCTCTACCTGGCCAGTTGCCTGCCTTTTTATTGCACATGTGGTGACAAAGAAAAGGGAAGAGGGACCTCCAGTTGAATATACCTGGCTTCCAGGTATCCTTTTTCTACTGCCACAGCTGCTGGCATTTGCCTATGCAAGCTTCCAGCCTGGTTTTCTGTCTGCAGCTCAATTTTACAGGCTGCTTTTTGTTAAAAGGGAAATCTTTTTGAGGATTCTCTTAACCTCACTAACTGCCTAAATTTCTTTTTAGCTACAGTATCACCATAATGCCCTAAACTAGTTTTTCAGGTTTCTTTGGGATTCCCTTGGCCAACATAGGGGATCCATGTAGTCAGTTTGGGGTGCTTAGAATTGTATGCTTTGGTTTACTATTTAATGCTGACAACTCTATTCTAGTTAAACTGACAAACTTTAGCATTAACCAAAGATTACCCTAGATCACATAAACTTGAAAGGTATTTTGGATTATTTTTTCCTAAGAGTTTAGGGAGTACTTTATATAAGCACGTAAGCCAATTAAATAAAGCTCTTTTATAACTTAATTTTGCTAATACCATCTGAAGATAGAGAAAATCACACACACATACCTACAGAGAGACAAACATGAAGACACAGGCATGTGTTACAGGTTTCATTTTAAAATTCAGGCATGTACTGAAGTGGCGGCATTCATCTGGGTAACACCCCAGGTTCGTTGCCTTACACCAAGGGCATCAAGGATGAGGACACACAAGGAGTGAATTTAAGAGCCAAGGTTTAATAGGAAAGAGAAAAGCTTTCTCTCCAAAGGAGAGACAGGAGCTCCCAAGTGGGTCTTCTGGTTCTGTAGTGAAATGCACGAGGTTTTATAGATGACCTTGAGGAGGTGGTGTCTGATTTACATAGGGGACGAGAGATTGGTCAGACCAGGTGTGCCACTTTCAGAAGCACTCAAAGAAGCTGGCCACCCCAACCTAATGTTGTATCATGCAGATGGGGTCTCTAGCTGGCTGGTGCCATGTTGCCTGCTTCATTACTGTGCATGTGGTTGACAAAAGGGAAGAGGGAGCCTCCATGTTGAACGTGCCTTGCCCCCAGGTAGCCTCTTCCTGTTGGCACAGCTGCTGGCATTCACCTGTGCAAGCTTCTAGCTTGCTTTTCTATGTCTGCAGCTTGATTTTTCAGGCTGCTTTTTGTTAGAAAAGAAATGACTTTGGGGCTGCTTTTTATTAAAAGGAAAACTTTGCTGAGGATTCTCTTACCCTCACCAACTGCCTAAATTTCTTTTTAGCTCCTGTATCAGTTACCAGATACAAAACCCACAAAATTTACTACTTCATAGAATAGCTGAATTCTAATTACGTTTCTGGCAGATGGAAGAAGCTAGGATTACTTGCTCAGGTAGCAAATCTTTTTACTAAGATTTGTGGAAAAGACAATTTTCATTTACCCACATGCGTTTTTTCTTCTGATGATGAGTCATCTCCCTTAAATTTCCATTTCAAAGCACTAGCTATAAGGTCCTAGAGAAAACAAGATAGAAGCAAGATAGAAAATGTACATCTCAAAGGCTTAGAGTGTAGACTTCAGGTTTAATTACTATAGGTTACCTAAACAAAGAAAAAGGGTGTGAAGGCCCATTTCACAAGATGGCCAGGAAAACACCTTCAGCCTTGTGAAGTAGTTGTGATTCAATACTGCCTTCATTCTTTACTTAGTCCTCCTCCTTTTTCTTTTTTTTGAGATGCAAATTCACTCATTGCCCAGGCTGGAGTGCAATGGTGTGATATCGGCTCACTGCAACCTCCACCTCCTGGGTTCAAGCGATTCTCCTGCCTCAGCCTCCCAAGTAGCTGGGATTACAGGCACCTGCCACCAGGTCCAGCTAATTTTTGTTTTTTTTTAATAGAGTTGGGGTTTCACCATGTTGGTCAGGCTGGTCTCGAACTCCTGACCTCAAGTGATCCATCCACCTTGGCCTCCTGGTCTTCCTATTCCTGGTATAGAGAGGAAGGCACCCTTACAAATGGAGATTTCCTTCCTTAATCGATGGAATTTTCTCTTATAAAGGAGTCTCAAAATAACCAGTTAGAAATAATCCTGATGCCAAAGAGGCATATTTTGGAGACTAACTTGGCTAGATTGGTGGTTTCCCAACCCAGTTTGTGTGCGACCTCTGGTTGTGGGACCCCAACCCACGGAGGCAGGCACCCAGTAGACACGAGGCAGGACGCATGGTGACTGGTACCGACTTTATTGGGATCTCCGGGCGACTCAAGCGGGAAGGGAGGAATCGCGCGCGCTTTCCTTGTTCGGTCGGTTTTATAGGGGCAGAGGGCCTGGGGCGGTGGGAGAGCAGTGGCGGCGGGTGATGATTGGTTCGTCCCGGTTGCCGGGCGGGGAGTTTGCCGAACGGGAAGTTGAGTGGGCAGGAGGTTGATAGGGCATATGGTGATTGGTCAGGATTTGGGCAGGAAGTTTGCTGGGCAGGAGCTAAAGAGGCAGGTGATGATTGGTTAGGTGGTTGCTAGGCGGAAGGGGCTGGAGTTCCTTCAGTCGGGGGCATTGTGCCGAGTCACGTAAGGAAGTTAAGCTCCTTCCATGTGGCTGGGGGGTGGGGCCAGAGAGGCCTTCTACCAGACATTCCCAACTCCTTAAAGAGGAAAAGGGGCGGCGGCTGTCCTTCTGGCTACTTCCTGCTGACTTTGGGGCGGCGAAGGGGTGAGGGTAGGAGTTTAGGCTGTCTGGAGAGGGGTATAACGGTATTCTGGCCGATGGAGATTAGGCATCGGTTGGAGTATCATTTGATGGA
>NW_022436993.1:14719735-14810196 GCF_009761245.1 Sapajus apella
AGAAGTCCATTAAGCCCGCTCCACAGAGGGTTATCCTGGAGAGCCTTCCGTCGTTTGGCCAAGTCCTCCTGGAGAGTTTTAATTTTGTCCCTGACGATGCCCGACCAGTTGGCGTAGAAGCAGCATTGCTCGTTCAGGGCGAGGCACAGGCCTCCTTTTTCGGCCGTGAGCAGGTCCAGACCTCGGCGGTTCTGTAAGACGACCTCTGCAAGGGAATCAAGCTGGTCCTGGACAACTTGAATGGTAGATGAGAGTAGATCAACATCATTAATTAATTGACGAGAGAGCTGTTGATAGGTTTGTAGGGAATAGCCTAGCCCAGCGGTTCCCGTAGAGACTGCAGCCGTGATGCCAAGGGTGGCCAACAAAGGGATAAACTGGACTGCCCTTTTATTTCTTCCTATTACTGAGTCGAAACTGGGAAGGGGAACAGGATCATCTCCCGAGACGATACTAGCATCGGGGAAAAGGGATGCCACCATGCATATACCTGTCCAGTTTTGGGGTAGGTAAGAGAAGGCCATGTTATTCCCGCAAACAAAACTCTGTCCTGGGAGGGCAAACAAAGCAGTGTTAGAATTTCTAAAACTAGAGCAATTACAAGACTCTAAGACAGAACCTACATCAAGATCATAGGAGTTATTTATAGGAGTTTTTTTGGTAGCATGTGACATTGTCACAGGCGCTCCCTATGGGTTGAACTGGGAAAGGGAGCCGAAGGGTCCCATTGTGGCTGTGGTTGGCAGGGGCGGGCAGAGCCAAGGGCATAGGGGTTCCCATGTAGGAGGAAGCTGTGGACCGCTTTAAGAAGACTTTGTGTTGATCTGTCCAAATCTAGGCGGCGAGATTTGGGCAAGGATAAAGGATGGTAAGATAAGGTGGGAAATAATGTTTTAAGAGTCTCCTTAAGATGATGGGACTTCATTTGGTCATGTGGGCCCCCTCCATCACTGACGCCAATGGTAGGTTTGGTTTGCCAACAGACAGCCTGTCTAGAGGCCGTTGGACAACCAGCACTGGCATGTTTATAGGAGATGCCTAGTGGCGTGCTGGAGGCCCAATCTCCCCCAAACGACCCTGCTCGTCTACGGATGACCTGAGCAGTGAAGTACGTGGTATTGCCCCTGAGACAAGTAGCATATTGGTTGTAACAGCTGCAGTGTATAGACTGATACACAGTGGAAGAGCAGTTGCAGGATGGTAAAGGGGACCCCGGCGGAATTAGGGTTAGGGTTGGTTTTTTTAGACACTTGTACTCTGGTTTTTGGTTATTGCCATAAACAAGGTATGCCGTCATGGTGCCACAATCGATTGTAGACTGGTAGGTGCCGGGTACAGAAGACACAAAGCCCCCTTTGCAGTTGCATGGCTCTCCGTATACAGCCTGTAACACCTGATTTGGGTTATAGCCTGAACCAAATCCACCCTGGTTAGGTTTTGGTAAGTTTAAGAGATAAAGTGCCAGTAGAAGTGGCCCTCCAGCTGGGAGGGGGCCATGGACAGCCTTTTTAACCCGAGAAAGGTGAATCCAGGACGGGACCTCAGCTATTTTTATGGCAGAAGGGGTGGTGAGGATGACCGTGTACGGGCCTTCCCACTTGGGGGTTAGAGGTTTCGGGGTTAGAGATTTTATAAGGACTGAATCACCCGGGGAGATTTTTTGGGTGCCCTCGGATGGCTGGGTAGGTTGGGGAAGAGAGGCGTTAGCGTGCTCACGGAGAAGGCTTCGGAGAGGGGTGAAATAAGGGAGGTATCCTTCTAAGGGAGCAGCGTCAGGAGGTGGTGGGGTTGAGAGCAGAAAGGGGCGACCGTATAGCAGCTCAAACGGGCTGAGCTGTGATGGGCCCCGAGGGCCTGCCCTTAGCCGAGCGAGGGCAATGGGAAGCAAGGTTACCCAAGACTGGCGAAGTTCTAGCATGAGCTTGGTTAACTGCTCCTTGATTAGGCCATTGGCCCGTTCTACCTTACCGGAGGACTGCGGGTGATAGGCAGTGTGTAATTTCCACCGGATGCCTAGGGAGGTAGAAACAGCGTTAGTAACTTTGGAAATAAAGGCTGGGCCATTGTCAGATTGTATGGTGGCTGGCAATTTGAAGCGCGGAATGATGTCTTGGATAAGATGAGTGGCCACCGTTCCTGCAGACTCAGACGCTGTAGGGTAAGCCTCAATCCAGCCTGAAAAGGTATCAACAATGGTTAACAGATATCGGTACTGTTTATGTTTTGGCATGTGGGTGAAGTCGATTTGCCAGTCTTGGCCGGGGAGGAACCCCCGTAATTGGTGGAGTTGTTTGCGGGGGTGACAGGACCCCTGGGGGTTAACTTTGGCACAGGTGAGACATTCTGTATGGACCTCATGGATGGTTTGAGAAAGGCCGTCCGGATGCAGAAGTGGACTGAGGAAGTGGAGCAGGGCCTTAGGCCCAATATGACGAGAGTTGTGAATATCCTGAATTATCTGAGTTTGTTGCTGCTTTGGGAGAATGAGAAGGTTGTGCTTAAAGGCCCATTCATCTTTGAATGTCACTCCTGGGGTGCTCTGGAGAGTTTGTTTTTCCCGGTCTGAGTAATATGGTTTGTATGGCCTGGACAGGAAATAGAGGCAGGCAGGGGGCGGGTGATTTTTTGCCGTGTCCTTTGCCACCCTATCTGCCAAGGCGTTGCCCATAGCCACTGTGGAGCCAATGGTTTGATGTCCTCTACGGTGGATGATGGCAACCTTGTTAGGGAGTTGGACAGCCTGAATAAGGTTGGCAATAAGTTTCCCATTTAGAACAGGGGTGCCCTTAGTAGTGAGGAAACCCCGTTCCTTCCAGATCATACAATGGGAGTGGGCTATGAGAAAGGCATACTTAGAGTCCGTGTAGATGTTAACTTCCTTGTCTCTAGACCATATTAGGGCTCGAGTAAGTGCCACTAGTTCGGCCTGTTGTGAGGTGGTTCCTAAGGGCAGGGAGTGGGTCCTTGAGGAAAATTTTAACAGGCCGATGGTGGGCGGCCACAGTGGGGCTGTTGATATTCCAGACTTGGGGATTTACTTCAGGGAGTAGCGTGGCCAAATCCGCTGTGGGTGTGTGCTCTGGGACATGTGCCAAAAGAAGGAGGTTACACTGGGCAGTGGGGGAGAGGGTAATATTGGCATTTAGCTTGGAGAGAATGTCCCGTCCTAGTAAGGGCACTGGGCAGGTTGGAATTACCAGGAAGGAGTGAGTAAATGGGACAGAGGCATAAGAGCATGTGAGTGGCGGAGTTTGGCTAGGGACTTGGGGGGTTCCGTCAATTCCCATAATAGAGACCTGGGAAGGGAAAGTTTTTCCAGAATATGTGGGGAGCACAGAGAAGGTAGCCCCCGTGTTGAGCAAGAAGGAGACACTTTTACCCGCTACCTTGAGCGTAACCCTGGGCTCCGCAAGGGTAACCGGAGTTGGGGAGCCAGGGCCCCACTAATCGTCCAACAGCCCCAGCAGTTCTGGGAACGGAGAATTCTGGGTGTCTGGTTCCTGGACAGCACGACCAGGTTCCAGGCTTCCAGTGACAACCCCTTGTTGTCCAGTGTGCCGGCCTGGAAGGGCCGGAACCCTGGGTAAACTGGGGCAGTCCGACTTCCAGTGCCCCATGAGCTGGCAAACGGGACATGGCTTGGCGGGTGGACGAGGCTGGGGACAGGTTGAGGACCAGTGCCCCTCTTTTCCACATTTAAAGCACGCCCCAGGAGGAGGGCGAGAACTGCCTTTTGGCTTTTGGGTTCCTGCCGGCCTCAGGGCGGCAGCTAGCAAAGTGACCTTTTGCTTCATTCGGGCTTGGCGGGCTGCCTCAGCTGTGTCCTCCCTGGCGTTAAAAACTTTAAAGGCCATTTTCACCAGGTCTTGTATGGGGGTTTCCGGACCCTCCTCTACCTTCTTTAGTTTTTTCCTGATATCAGGGGCAGATTGGGAAATGAAATGGGAGGCTAGGACAGTGGCCCCATTCTGGGACACAGGGTCTAGTCGAGTATAGCGGACTAGCGCTTCTTGCAAGCGACCAAGGAAAAGGGCGGGGTTTTCGTCTGCCCTCTGAGTGATCTCCCTGAGTTTGTCATAATTGACGACTTTGTTAGAGACTATATCCATACCCCTAAGAAGGTACTGGATCATGCGGTCCCGTTGGGGTGTGTCGGACCTGTGGCCAGTTTGGTAGTCCCACTGGGGGTCCACATTGGGAATAACTTCAGTACCCACAGGGATTTGATTGGGATTTATGGCATGGTCCCTGTCTGCTTGGTGCCTGGCTGCCATGAGGATGCGCTCGTGTTCCTCGGCAGTGAGGGTGGAAGTGCAGATGACACGTATATCGTGCCAAGTAAGGCTGTAAGCCTAGGTGAGGTACTGGAACTCTTTAAGAGGAGGTGGGGCCTCTAAGACGGGAGGCGCAGAGGGAGTGGCCACCGGAGAAGCAAGAGGAGGTGGGGCCTCTAAGGCGGGAAGCGTGGAGGGAGTGGGGGAAGGGCGAGGCAAGGCCTCTGAGGCAGGAAGTGTGGAGGGAGTGGGGGAAGGGCTAACGACTGGTGGTAGCTGGCGGCTGGGGTTGGCGGGAGGAGACAGATGGTCAGGCAGATCCTCCTGCGTTGAGTAAGGCGGGGGAGAAGTAATAGAGATAGTGGAGGAGGTTTTGCGAGAGACCTGGGCTAAAAGAACCTGGTGTGTAGAGCAAGTGGAATAAAGGTCCGGGTGGGTACGGAGATCCCAAAAAGCCTGTACATAAGGCACCTCGCGATCTTTGCCTGTACGGCGGCAGAAATTGTCAATGTCACGAAGGATATCGGAATCGAAAGTGCCAGTCGGGGGCCAATGTGACTGGTTATCGAGCCGATACTGGGGCCATGCCGCTTGAGACAAGAAAATGAGTTTTTTGCCTCAGGGTTTGCGAGTATCCCAATTTGGAGAAGTTTTGCAATAAACACCCAAGAGGGGTGTTAAGGGGTATTTTGGACTCCGCGTTCCCCATGGTGTGCGCAGCAGTAATTTCCCTGCCAACGGCTGAGTAAATGCAGAAAGAGGCGTCCCCCTTATGCTGCAAGTACCCAGAGATTTGGAGAGTAGATGCAGGAAGAGGCGTCCCCCTTATGCTGCAAGTACCCAGAGATTTGAAGGAGGGAAGAGTCAGAGAGGGCGTCCCCTGTCTGGCGGTTCCCAAAAGGCTCCTGGAGCCTGGTTGGAGGACCCTGCTTGGGCCGGCCGGCGCTTGGCGAGAGGTCCGTGGATTTGGAGTTGGGAGGGACCACAGTGCACACCACGGGGAAGGAAAGGTAAGGAAAAAAAGAATGAACTTACCTTAGTCGGAGTGCAGAGAAGCCGGATTCAGAGAGGTTGCCAAGGGGATGGGGCTGCGGCTGGGCCGGCAGCCCGAACCTCCCGGGTTTTGGCACCACTTGTGCGACCTCTGGTTGTGGGACCCCAACCCACGGAGGCAGGCACCCAGTAGACACGAGGCAGGACGCATGGTGACCGGTACCGACTTTATTGGGATCTCCGGGCGACTCAAGCGGGAAGGGAGGAATCGCGCGCGCTTTCCTTGTTCGGTCGGTTTTATAGGGGCAGAGGGCCTGGGGCGGTGGGAGAGCAGTGGCGGCGGGTGATGATTGGTTCGTCCCGGTTGCCGGGCGGGGAGTTTGCCGAACGGGAAGTTGAGTGGGCAGGAGGTTGATAGGGCATATGGTGATTGGTCAGGATTTGGGCAGGAAGTTTGCTGGGCGGGAGCTAAAGAGGCAGGTGATGATTGGTTAGGTGGTTGCTAGGCGGAAGGGGCTGGAGTTCCTTCAGTCGGGGGCATTGTGCCGAGTCACGTAAGGAAGTTAAGCTCCTTCCATGTGGCTGGGGGGTGGGGCCAGAGAGGCCTTCTACCAGACAGTTTGTTTTCAGACTAAGCTATGTAGGAACTCAACCTCAGTCTCATGGGCTCCTGTAATTTAGCATGTCTTAGCTTCCCTTCAGCATCTGGTGCAGTCATCTTAATCTTTTGTAGGTCACAGACTCCTTTGAGAGTCTGGTGATGAACCGTCTCCCAGATAAATCTATTAATATACATGCAACATGGTATTCAGTGCCAAGATATACACATGACCCTCTGAAGCCCACCTGTTACTGAAAAGGGGTCCTGATCCAGACCCCAAGAAAGGGTCTTGGATCTTGCACAAGAAAAAATTCAAGGTGAGTCCATGGAGTGAAGTGAAAGTGAGTAAAGGACTAAAAGAATGGCTACTCCGTAGTCAGAGCAGCCCCAGGGGCTGCTGGATGCCCATTTTCATGCTTAGTTGTTGATATGCTCAACTGCCCTGGTGTTGGTGGGAGTGGAGTAGTGAGGACCAGCAGAGGTCACTCTACTCGCCATCTTGGTTTCGGCTAGCGTCTTCACTGCAACCTGTTTTATCAGCAAAGTCTTTATGACCTGTATCTTGGGCTGACCACCTGTTCATCCTGTGACTTAGAATGGCTTAATCTGGGAATACAGCCCAGTAGGTCTCAGCCTTATTTTACCCAGCCTCTATAGATGGAGTCACTGTGGTTCACCCACGTCTGACTCAACCACAGAAGATCACAAGTTCAAAGATCAGAAATTCCTACTCAGGGATCTCAATTCAGTGCCTCCCTTTCTTGTCTCTGGACAGTGCTGGGTAAACCTCTTCAAGTCCACAGACTCCCTTCCCAGCGTCTTCTCAGGCTCCTCCCTGTTGATCAATTCTTTTCTACAGAACTTGAGTTAGGCTCTTGTTCACTTTATTCTGCCTCATTTAAATTTATGTGCCAAAGGCAAGGGAGAGGGGTAAATTACCCACATCCATGTACAACTGACATACTACGTAGCTTCTTCGTAGCAGTATAGGAAGTAAATATGATTAAACTGTAAGGTAAGGCTCTACAAGGTTGTGAGTGGACGGTCATAAAACTAATTAGTAAAGATTCAAACTAAGGTATCGGACCCTGGATCCTGTGTTATTCCTACTATACTTAAGGCCTCCCTGATTTTCCTTTGACTACAGAGCCACCCTGACTGTTAAGGTGACTTCTGCAGACATTTAAGCTCATCCGTTACATGTATTTTACTAATATGACCCTCAAGAGGCCATAAGAGACTCTGAGGTTACTGCCGATCTTTTGTCTTCCCTTGTGCACTAATAATGTACTCGAAATGCAGCTGCTGTACCACATCGCACTTCCCAGCTATCAAATCACATTCCCAGGAGAAACGGTAAACTGGAGTTTGGTTTAGGGGGAAAAATAACCTATTTCAATGATTGTTTTTCCAGATGTCTTATTTTTCTTTTTGGGTTATTGCTTCTGTAACTGAAATAGTCTGATATATTTTTAGCTATTTTCTTGTCTATGTAGAAACATCCACCAATGGGTCCTGTGCTTTGTCAGAAAAAAATAGTGTATTTTTAGATATTTAGGTCAGATGTGTTAACATAGAAGTCAGATTAGAATGGCATTTAGTCCATCTTGACCAGGTCTGTCCTATTTTTAAAGACCTCCAACCTTTGAACTATCCCCACACCTAACAATCTTGAAATTGAAAAAATTCTTACAAGTAACCAAGTGAATTGGCAAAGTAGTTGAAATTTTTATGAAATCATTGGCTGTAAAAAGAGAGTTTTTTTGTTGCTCTTAAAGTGACTGACCAGGCCTTGATTTCATCATCCTTTTAGATTCTGATCAAATTCTAATAATTACCTAAATTCCCATGTGAGGTTGCTCTTCTCAGGGTATCTCATCTGGACAGAATTGACCTACTCCTACCATTTAATTGCTACTAACATTTATCTTTTTGTGACAGCATCTGGCTTTGTCACCCAGGCCAGAGTGCAGTGGCACAATCATCCCACCACCGCCTCTCAAGTAACTGGGACTACAGTCACACGCCATCATGCCCAGCTAATTTTTATATTTGTGGCAGAGACAGGGTTTCACCATGTTGCCAGACTGGTCTCAAACTCTTGAGATCTGCCTGTCTTGGCGTCCCTTAGTGCTAAGATGACAGGCATGAGCCACTGCAACCAGCATCTACTAACATTTATTGTAAAATATAAAGGTTCCTTTTTGTGCAGCTTAAGAGCTTTAGATCAGATGGATCGGACAGAATTTGAAGCACAGGAGAAGGAAAAACTAGAGGATAGAAATACATTTTTTTTTATAAAGTAGGAAGCAAGGTCATTGATGAGGGTGAATACAGAAGTGATAGGAAAGTGTTCAAGGCGCAAAGTCACTGTTGTAACGACTGGGAAGGAGAGCCGAATTGAGACACAGAAAGGTGGGGAAGAACTGAGGTTAGAGGTGCTGAATCTCGTGGAAGCGGCCAACATCCCGGAGATAGGAGAGAAGATAGTAGAGCTTCGGTTAGATCCGGGGTTGGCATATTTATTGGGTGTGTTTATTAAAAATACAAGAAAGCAGTGGGATTGAGGTTGTGGACCAGAGTGCAGGTGAAGTTATGAATCCTTAATTCATTCACCCATGATTGAGGCATTATTATATATAGGAGACAGTGTGGCTGGATAGGGAAGGAGGCACAAGACGGGAGAAAACAGGTACTTTTGGAGGGAAAAAGAGAGGGTGAAAAATACATGTTCTATCTCAATATACCGGGTATTTTTGCTTTTTTGAGACAGGGTCTCACTCTGCCACCCAGGCTGGAGGGCAGGAGCATGACCTCACTGCAGCCTTGCCCTCCTGGGCTCAATCGATCCTCCACTCCAGCCTGGGTGATAGAGCAAAACTGTCTCAAACAACACCCAGGTATATGTTGTCTATAAAAAGCTCACTTTAAAGACACAGGCCACACTTGGTGCCTTGTACCTATAATCCCCACACTTTGGGAGGCTGATGTGGGAGGATTGCTGAGACCAACAAGGGCAACATAGCGAGACCCTAAGAAAAAGCTAGCTGTGGTGGTGCACATCTGTAGTCCCAGCTACGCAGAGGACTGCTTGAGCTAAGGAGTTTAATAAGACTGGGCATGGTGCCTCACGCTTGCAATCCCAACACTTTGCGAGGCGGAGATGGGAAGATCATTTTATCCCAGGAGTTTGACACCAGCTTGGGTGTCAACAGAGCAAGCCCTTGTCTCAAACAGATAACGGGATGCAGAAAGCTACACCACGTCAACACTGACCAAAAGAAAGCAGGAGCAGCTAACTTCAGGTAGAGCAGACTTCAAGGCAAGAAAAGATGTCAGAGGTAAAGAGAGGGGCATCAAGAAGTTATGTGCCTAGCAACAGATCAACAGATCATCAGAATAGGAGGCAAAAACGGCTGCGTGAATTCACTCTCATACTTGGAGACATCAAACCCCTCTATCAGTAAGTCACAGATCCAGTAGGCGGAAAATCGGTAAGACACACTTGAACCCAAAAGCACCATCAGTCAAGTGGATATAATTTCCACCTACATACTACTTCATCCACCAACAGCAGGCTACGTATTCTTCTCAAGCTCATGTGCAGCACTTACCAAGATAAATCACACTCTGGGTCATAAAACATACCTTAACTGATTAAGAATCATACCTGCTGTCAGCATATAATGCAGTTAAACTAGAAATCAATAACAGATATAGCTGAAAAGTCCCAAATACTTGGAGATTGTACAAGACATTTCTAAATACCACCTGGGTCAAGGAAGAAATATTTCAAAATATTTCCACTTAAAGGAAAATAAAGGTTAACTTATCAGTCTGTGGGATGCAGCATGACAGAAAATGTATCGTGTGAAATGCATATATTAGAAAAAAGAAGGGGGCCTGACCTTTCACTTTTGGGAACTACAACAAAAAGGGCAAATTAAATTCAAAGTAAAAGAAAAGTAATAAAAATGAGAACAGAAAATAAAATGAAAAGGTGGTTATTTCAAAAGGCCAGTGAAATCAATAAGCCTCTATCCAGGTCAATTAGGGAAAAAGACATGTCATTACTATCAAATGTGAAAGAGGGGTCATCACCACAGATCCCATGGACATTAAAAGGATAATAATATTATGGCCAGATGTGGTGGCTCATGCCTATAATCCCAGCACTTTGGGAGGCTGAGGCAGGCGTTTGAGACCAGCCTGGCCAACATGATGAAACCCTGTCTCTACAAAAAACTAGCCTAGCATGGTGGTACATGTCTGTCTGGGCGACAGAGCGAGGCTCTGTGCCAAAAGAAAAGGAATATTATGAACAACTCGATGCCCACCAAGTGCTAACCTCAATTATATGGACCAATTCTTTGAAAGGCACAATTTGTTAAAACTCACAGAAAGAGAATCTGAATTGGCCCATATCTATTAAAGAAACTGAATTAGTAATTAAAACCTTCCAGACTCAAAGCACCAGACCCAGATGGGTTCACTGATAAATACCACTGAACATGTAACTCCTAAAAGGTAGAAGTAAGGGGACTATCTCCTAACTTATTCTACAAGCCAGCACTCCCCTAATGTCTAAACCATACAAAGCATTACAAGAAAACAATAGACCCATATCTTATGAACCTAGATGAAAAAAATCAACATGTTGTTGTTTGCAAATCAAATCCAACAGTATATAAAAAGAATGATGCATCATGGCCAAGTGATATTGACACTGGGTAGGCAAAGCTGGTTCAACATTCATTCATCATAACAGGCTACAGAAGAAAACTCACATGATCATATCAATAGATGCAGAAAAAAACATTTGGCAAAATCTAACACCATTCATAATGAGAAAACTCTCAGTAAACTCAGAGGGGAACTGTCTCAACTAAATAAAGAACATGTACAAAAAACCTAAAGCTAACATTAGAATTAACAGTGAGAAGCCCGACACTTTCCCACTAACATCAGGAACAAGGGAAGAATGTCCCCTGTCAGTACTGCTTTTCAATATCATATTGGAAGTTCTATTAAGCAAGAAAAAGAAATCAAAGGAATACAGACCGAGAAAGAAAACATAAAACTTTGTAGATAACATGGTTGTTTCTGTAGAAAATTCCCCCAAATAGGCAAAAGACTCCTGGCACTAATAAGCAATTGTAGCAAAATTACATACATACGCAAGTAACAGACCAAACTCAACTGCTTTCCTATGGATGGGCCCCAACTTATGATGAGTCAGCTTTACGATGGTGTGAAACAGTATACATTCAGTAGAAACCATACTCCAATATTGCATAAATTATGTGAGATAGGCTTTGTGTTACATGATTTTGTCCAACTGTAGACCAATGTAAATGTTCTGAGCACATTTAAGATAGGCTAGGCTAAGCCATGATATTCAGTATGTTAGGTGTATTAAGTGCATTTTCTACTTATGTCCTGATCAACCCATCATAAAATATAACTCCATCATAGGTCAAGGAACAATTTGAAATTTAAAACGCACGATCATTTATACTAGCACCTCCCCAAATGAAATATTTAGGAACAATCTAACAATATGTACAAGACCAACATGAGGAAAACTCTGAAAAAAGATATTAAAGAACTAAACAGATGGAGATATAGCCTATGCTTATGGATAGGAAGACTCAATAGTGCCAGTACATTCACAGGAGGGGAGGTTGCACAGATGTGGGAACAGGAGGTACATGGGAAATCTCTTGTTTCCAACTCAGCTGTGCTGTGAACCTAAAACTTTTTTTTAAATGAATACATTTTCCCATCCAACTCCACAAAGCCTCTGAATTTTACTTACAGGTCTTTTGGGTAGTGGAGACCCCAGATTCAGAACCCCTGCATGGAAGAAACGCATAGGACCTAATTGTTGAAATGTGGACAGTTTAGTGAGATTTGGACCAGAGCCTGGGACAGACATCTCCTAAGCCCTTCCTGCATTCTATGCTCCAGGTACCCTGTAATGGGGCTTCTTGACCTCAGCACTGTTGATGTTTGCAAGTGGGCAATTCTTTGCTGTGGGAGACTGTCCTGTGCATTGTGGGTGTTTAGTAGCATCCTTGGGTCTCTGCCCACTGACCCAGTAGCATAGTTCCCCAAGTCATTACAACCAAAGGTATTTCCTGACACTGCCAACTATCCCCAGGGCAATGAAATTGCCACCGGTTGAGAATCAGTGCTCTAGAAAGGGGTGTCAGCTGTTAACCTAATGATAGCAGCCACTATTTGCTAGCATAGAAGTCAGTTACACAAAGAAGACTGTTGTGCCCCATGGTTCCAAATGACATCCCATCTTACTAATAACATGGAGAAACATTTATAAGTCAAGGGGAACTCTCATTCCAAGCATGGGAAGAGAATGCTTTCTGTTGTTCAGAATATAAGTCAACAGAAATTAGGTGAGATTTTCCCTCAAAATGATATCTGATTCTGATTATGTTCATCCTCTATTAAACGTCTGCTACATGCTTTTGTGACACATGCTTTTGAGGGCACAATGCAAGTCAGTGACCTATTATCACCAAATAGAAAAGAAATTTTAAGATATTACATCATTTCCTAGAGAAACGACACTTTCTTGTCCTCAACAGCTCTGAAAAAGGATTACAAACCTATTTAATGAAAATAATTTGTCTGTAATTGTGCCTAGACCATGAGCTGGAGGACACTGGAACCTCTGCTTCAACTCCGCTATTATGGAAAACAGAGGAAACCCCAAACTAGCATGTTCCATTGTCATCTATAGATGCATGAACTGTAATTCCATTTTAAAACGCAACACAACTACTAATCATTTCCTTCCCGTTTTCTGTTTGCAGACTTTTTCTAATGTTCTTTACTTTCATCTACTAACAAAAAGAAATTTCAACAGCCAGATCACAACCAGAAAACTCTTCCTAGTCCTTCTGATTGTGCCTTCTGTTATATTAATAGTACCTCATCCTACTCCTACTTAGATTTCTTAGCTTGTTTTGGTATAGCATTTTACCATTTTCAAACACCTCTCATTTACATTTGTTTGATCATACCCCCCATTGCATTAAACTGGTATCATAGCTCCCCTTTTAAACAGCCTCAAGAAGTAAAGGGGACCAGCTCAGAATCAAATGGTGTTGAATTGCCTTCAGTGGGCTCAGCTTTGGGGCATATTGGACCTGCTGAAAGGGTCTGGGGAGGCATGGATTGGGAGGGGGTCACTGGAGAGGCCAGTGGCATATGGTAGAGAGGGAGAAAGAAAACCTGTGGCAGAGAGAGGGCAGAGTGAGCTCCATGCCCTGTGGACGCTAACCCGTATCTGGGTATACAGGGTGTCGTCCATCAACAGGAGGAGTTAGGCTTCACAGGGAGAGTGACAGAGCCATTGAGGCAGAGGTAGCTGTCTCGCAAAGTGTTCACAAGCTGCTTCTGTGAAAGGCCCTCATCAGAGTCCCTGTCGACTCAGAGAATGCAGCCAGCCCTGGCATCTTGTTTTGGTGATCTTAAAGACAAGGCAGAGGTTTTAACACGACAGGGCACAAAAATAAAACTCGGAGGAAGGCGGGGTCTATTCTGCTAAACTTCCAATTCATCCCTCAGTCTGGTGGTCCCAGTTGCCCAGATTCTTACCTCCACTTGAAGTCAACCAGGTATGTCCAAAACTTACTCTTTTCTTTTCTGAGTATGTGTCAGAGGGATGGACTCCTTTAACGATGGTGATCCTGTGAGGGAGACCTGAGATTCTTTGAAGAGACAGTGGAACAGGAGAGTGAGGCTTCACAATGGCTGCTCCAGGGATGGAACTGTGGTCAGAGAACAGATACTTCACACTCCACACTCCACCACCAGGGGCTTCTGTGTACAAAATCACTTCCTGCAGGGAGGCAATGTGGGCAGGCTGGAAGGTTGGTTGACTTGGATGAATGTTACGACTCAGTTGATGGTATTAAATATACAAGTCTAACAGGAGTCCCAGAAGAAGGTTACTGAGATTATCAAACTTCTCTTGAAGAGACGACTCTGGTGGCTCAGTGCAGCCCTGCCAAGAGACAAGAAAATAGATCACTGATGATGGCTGGTATTTGTTCACTTCTTCAATTGCTGATGTATCTTATTGAGGATGTCAAGCATTGTAATTCCTAAAAAGGCTAGAGGGAAATTTAACAAAAAACTACCAGAAAAAAGAAATCATCTCATGCTTTCTCTTTCCTTTTGTTGTTTATTATATTCTTCTCTCTTATGCCTGGACCTTTTTGAACTTTTTCTTCTCAAGATACTGGCTTTCCAAGTTTAAGAGAGGATGAAGTTTGAGTTTGGTGTGGGCAAAAGTTGGAGATAAATGGCTCCCTGTCGTACTGGCTGACTAACCTCAGATGCCTTGAACCACACTTGGTATAAGCACCTCCTCTAAATCCTGAGTCTGTCTACATTTTTTTTTTTTTTTTAACAGTATTGCTTTGCCATTTACTTGGCTGTGTTGTAACATGCTGAGGTCCTGGGTGTGCACACCTGCATTCCTTGACAACTCCCATATGCCCCAGCATGCCTTGAGGTTAGAAGAAAATCAGATAATTACTTATGACTTGGCAATGTTCATCTGTTACTCAGGGGGCCTCTGAAGTCCTTTCTCCATTGCCGTGCCATTTCTGGACTGTGCATGTAGCTTGAGATTGATAGAATTTATACATCATGTTAGTATTTTTCAAATGCAGACTGAATTTCACTTGAAATTGAATTGAAAAAAGTTTCTGCACCAGATGATTCTAATGGGGGGCATGGACTTCTAATGTGGTTCAAATTAACCTCAATAGGTCCAGCCTATTTGTTGGGAAATGAGATGCAATCCCTTTGGAGTGTTTTGGGATAAAGCGTGTATTAGAGAAATCACTCCTAAGCATCTACGTTAAGAAATCAGTGGCTTTAAACAAACAACAAAAAATACTACAAAAGAGACTCTGGAGCTGTAGCAATCCATGTGATATATGGGCCTTATATGAATCATGATGTGAACAAACTAAAAAATCTGTGAGGCCGTTGTACTGAGTATTAGCTAATACTGAGCAATTGTTTAGTGTGGTAATGGTATGATGGTTATGCTTTTTAAAATGTCATCAGCTAGAGATGTGTGCTATAGTATTTACAGGTGGTATCTGATATTTCCTTTAAAATACTGTAGCAAAAAATAGTTGGGGAAGGGCCAGCAGACAGATGAAATGAGAGACAAAAATGCTAGGAATTCTTGCAATAGTGGTGAGGCTACATGGACGCACTATACTCATCTCTCTACTTTGATGTGCATTTGGAAATTTCCATTTTAAAAATAATTTCTTTTTGGGGGGGTAGAGATGGAAAACAGGAACTGGTAAATATGTTGGCTGATAACAGGATCTTGGGGTCTCTTTGCTGTTAATATACTGCTCTAAAAATGTTAACATCCTTTTTTTGCAATATGGAAATTGTTTTGGAGTAATAACTATATTTTATTCATCTAATGCCCACAGTGCTAAATAAATGCTGAGTTTATGTATTTTTGTTTTTAGGAGTATACATATGATTATAATGTCATCATGGGTTGACCCTAATGAAATGTACTGTTATTTCTAGTAATACTTCATGTTGTTCTGAAGTCTACTTTGCCTGATGTCAATGTAGTCATACAGGCTTTCTTATGCTTAGTCTTTGCAAGACACAGCTCTATAACTTTTCTATCCTTTTGCTTTCAACCTATTTGTGCCTGTATATATAAAGTATGTTTCTTGTGAACAGCATATTGTTGGGTCTTGCTTTAATCTCTGTCTGTTTATTAGTGTTTAGTCCATTTATATTTAGTTGTTTAGTTTACCATCTTAATATTTTGTATTTGTCCCATCTCTTATCCGGCCTTTTTTCCTGCTCAAGAGAACAACAGGATACACAGCAAGGAAGGTAGGCCTTCTCCATATGGATAGAGGTAGAAATCTAGGAAACACCATTCTTTGTGCTCCCTAGGGCACAAATCTAATACGTCATGAATAAAGCACCCTAGAGTGGGGACCATGCCAGCCCTGACTGTTTGTCTCTGACCCTCATAGCTAAGGCCACTATTGCCTGCCCTTCTGAAGTTCAGCTCAACCACAGTTCTTGGCTTAGATGAGGAATATATAATCGGGTTATGCCAGTTTCTTAGGCTAAGGAGTTGATGATCACAAACAGTTACACACAACTCAGTCCATGGAGTAAAGACCAGCCTTTTATCACCACATCCCAGCTGTCTTCACACTCCACCTGTGTCCTCCAGCATTCTCCATGGATCCTTTGGTTTCTGCTCCTGACTATCCACTTGCTTTCACTCTTCGAAGTATTCTAGCCCCTACCCAGGACTGGAGCACTGTCCTGTACTCCTGCCAGCTGGGTCAGCAGGCAGCCAGGAGTCCCTCTGCTCCTACCCAGCCACTCCTCTCGGGCATAGTATCTCAAGTGACAAACCGCTCCTACAAATTCTGCCTTTGTGGCCCAACAAAGCTTCCCATGGCCTGTGCCAATCCCCAGCTTTTGCTCTGCCTGTTCTTTTCTGCCTCGTCCATAAAGTTTGAGCTGTAACATTCCTGGTCAGACCATCCCTTAAGCACAGGGTTCAGGCCTGGGTATCACCATAGGATGAATTGGAGAATTTTGTGAGATGTAGAGTCGGATTATAAGCGTTTTGGAAAAAATGTGAAAAATGATCCAGGGAGGACTACACAGGGACAGAGAGGACTCAGAGAGGATACGGTGGCTGTGTGCACACCTTTGGCGTGCCACCTTGGAAAAGAGATGGATGTATTCTGTGTGACTCCAAAGGCAAGAGTTAAAACTATGTATGTTATATTTTAAGATACACAGAGGGGTTGCCTTTGGGATAGGCAGTTTTGCACTTTTAAAAAGTGGATTGGATGCTAGGTGGGGTCGGAGCATCTTGCCACAGGGGCATTCAGTCAGACTGGCCATGTGTTGGGAGTTGTGGAGGGTTTCCCTTTGCTGGGGGAGGGGTTCTTAGAGGGCCTCAAAATATGCAACTCAAGAGGTCTCAGTTTTGAAATTAATGGACCACAAAGGACTTTAAAGAGGAAAGAGGAGATCCTGATTTTTTTTTTTTTTTTTTTTTTTTTTTTTTTTACTAAGTTTGGTTACCTATTTAATATAAGCCAAAGAGGCCAAGAGTACATACAACTCCGTGTGGGGACCTTAACAGCTCTCCCACTGGCTGGATTTCTCAGCACCCTCCTTCATAGTCCTCTCTCTACACCACACTCCCCACCTACTTCCTGAGGGAGGCCCACCAGTCTGACCCAGGTGTTTTGCTCCCCAGTTGGGCTCTCCTGGAATCAACCATGTGCTTCATTCAGAACACCTCCGTCTCCAAAATGTGCCCTCACCTTGTAGGGTCTTGGTGGCCCCCTCTCCTTCAACACATAGGGGCTTCTGGAACTTCAGGTTAAATCCACTGTCTCCCTCTGTGCTCGGTGTCCCCCAAGGGCTGCTCAAGACTGCCACGTCGATTTTCACTTTGCACATCTGAGAGCCTTGAGAGAACATCTCTAACTACTCTCACTTTATTTTCTTCCATTCTTTTTTTCACTGTCCCTCAAACTCATGAGGCCCAAACTCCAAAGTGGTTGCAACATACCAGTGCAATGCTCTCCATGTCTAAACCACACTGTATGGCAGAGGGCCTTACTTAGAGGGCCTGGAAATATGCAACTCAAGAGGGTCTCAGTGGCTTAAAGACAGAGTTGGAACGATGCAAGGTCCAGGTCTTAGTCTCCTATGGACCAAACATGTGACCCAAGTTGACCACATATCTGAAGAGTCTCACAAGCAGTTACGTCCACAAAGACCATGACAGCAGAAAAGGAGTCCCTTAGGGCCACATTGCCCTGAATGCGTTTGATCTCACCCCCTCTTGGAAGCTAAGCAGGGTCAGGCCTGGTGACTACCTAGATGGGAGGAGAAAAGGAGGAGTTGCCTCACGGATGCTCCAGTTTGAAAGCCCATGTCCCTAAAATGACATTCAGAGGAGGAAGTCAGGGATTTTTGGAGATTCACAGACAGGGGATGAGGAACTAGAAAATGGATGCTAACCCTCGGCCTCTCATAGAGATCACACCAGGCTGTTCCACTTCCGCTATTCTCAGAATCATTAGAGTTTAGATATTCTTAGGCTGAGTGAAACGTGACATACTGGCTGCCATGGCAACACAGTTATAAATTCTGTTTTGGCCACGAATATTCACTTCAGAAAGCATTCTAGGATTTGTCCTTCAACCCACAAGCATAGAATTTCCTAAAACATAACAAGCTCATTTCTGCTCAAAAGCGGTAGCAACCTCCCAGTACAATGCTCTCCATGTCTTAAACCACTCTGTACAGCAAAGGGCCTTACTTAGCCACGAAATATGCAGCTCAAGAGGCCTCAGTGGTTTAAAGACAGAGTTGGAATGATGCTATGTCCAGTTCTTAGTCTCCTTTACAGCTTTCAGGGAGATTGGGAAGGGCCCCCCAAAACAGCTTCCTTAAGAAACTTGCATAACCTATCCTAATGATACCAAGTGTTTAAAGCAGAAACGCAGGCCTTGGCAATTCTACGGCATTTGAAGCCAGTCTCCTTCAAGGCACAAAACTGGACTCACACATTCACACCAAACCTAGTATTTCATTAATCCACCAAAGGAGGAAGTTCCACTCACCCCTGGTTTCATTGCAAAGTGTAGACACTCCCTCAGTAGGTGGAGAGGCAGGGTTGGAGTGCCAAGTTCAGATGTCCTTATCGATATTTGCAAAGATACACATGACAGAGGTTGTCTAAAACCATTTTGCTCAGAATAGCATTATTGACTTGTAAAGTGTAAGGGATTGAAATTTACCAAATACCTGGCCAGTTCCAGGCATAGATGGGAGTCAAATACAGATGCTGCCTTCACGGAGCTCGTTCTGGTGCATGGAGGTGAAACAGGTTAGAAATGACCATGACACATATCCCAAAGGAAGACCCATCTAGGTATCATATCACAAAATACCACACCATTGCTTCCATTCTAACCTCTGCAGAATCAATGCAAAAAGGCTGCTTCCAAGTGCCATAGGAGGCCAGAGGTGGTGGTTTCCATGCAGTCAGGGGATCCAAGAATGGCTTTGTGAAGGAAGCATCAGATTGGCCATGCAAGGATACCAGTTAAGCTGGTAAGGAGGGCATGCCAGAAGGAAGTGGCAGGAGTGAAGACTCAGAAGTAATGTTTGGGGTATGTTCAGGGAATAATGAGTATTTCAGGGTGGCTGTAATTAACGTATTTGTGGAAAAGTAATGATGTCAGAGGGAGGACTGTCTATCTCATGGTGACCTCCAGTTGCCTTTGAAGGTTTCTGAGCACAGACGTGACATGATGCAAGTTCCCCAAGCAGGCGAACAGCACCCAGAGATTACTTTCCCTTCTAGAAGATTAAACTTACAGATGGTGGGCGCATGGGGAGTCTATGGAAGGTTATCCCAATCTGGCATTGTCTACCCAGTTTCTTTCCTATGTTCTGAGGCTTTCTAAGCATCCAGATGGTCTTCTTCCCCCAAATGACTTTTAAAAGTAAGTGATGTATTCTTCCAGTACATCAAGGGATTGTCTTATCTCACTCACCAAGGGAGAGGGAAGGAAAGGATGTCATAAGTTTATATATTGAACATTTGGCAAGTGTCAGAACAAGAGTATGTTTTCTTGAGTCCCGAAGGCTCTGGGCTCTCCTTCTAGGCTATAAATTAGCATTTGGGGAAACATCTTTCTGCATATCCCACACTACCAGATGCGACATCTAAGTGGGCATTTTCCACCAGACTCAGCCAAAGAGAAGAGGTGAGAAATTGACGCTCATTAGGTTCAGAAAACAGTAAGGCAGATTCCTACATTGTACTACATCCGGGAATTACTTAAACATCCTAGGTTCCTGCAGCAGGCAGCTCGGGAAGGGGTCTGGGAGGGGGAAGAGCACATTGTAGAGAGAAGGGCGGGGAGGGAGGGAGGGAGGTTGTCTTCTAGATTAGAGTGCGACAGTTAACACCCAAGGCGCTGGCACCTGACAAGCCTCTTCTAAAATTGTCACAGCCACCCTAACAGACAGCAGCAGCCCCATTTTATGGAGGAGATAACAGGTTCCTGGGGGTTGAGTCAACTGCTGAGGGAGGTGCGGGGCAGATTCTAACTCATGCATGCAGTTCCAAAGCATCTTCTGCCACAGATGGGAGGGTGGGACGCAGGGCCTGGGCTAGGAGGAGTTTTTGGGAACTGGCACAGATGGGAGCTCCCACCCAGGTCTGCAGAAGCCCATCTGAGCGGAGGTGATTGGGAGCCTGTGCTCTGTGGGCAGACCATGCTATAGACTGGATTCACAAGCATGGCATGCACATAAGAGAGCAAAGAACTATCTGGAGAAGTGGAAGTCACTTTGTAAAGGCAGAAGCTGGACAGATAGTAAGAGGAGTTAGAGTCGGAGACAAAGCCTGGACTAGGCATGCTGGTGATGTTTGTGTCACGTGAACGTCCTTAATGCCACTGAACTGTACACTTAGGAATGGTTACGATAGGGTTAGGCGCAAGGGCTCATGCCTGTAATCCCTGCACTTCGGGAGACTGAGGTAGGAGAGTTGCAAACAGGAGTTTAAGACCAGCCCTGCCAACATGCCAGGGCTCATCTCTACATAAAATAAGCCAGGCATGGTGGCCTGTACCTGTAGTCCCAGCTACTCAGAAGGCTGAGGCAGGAGGATCACTGGAGCTCAGATGGGTCAGCGCTACAGTGAACCATAATTGGGCCACTGCACTCCAGCTGGGAGACACAGCTAGACCCTGTCTCAAAAAAAAAAAAAAAAAAGTCTGTGATAAGTTTTATGGCCTGTGTAGTTAACAATGCAAAAAAAAAAAATCATTATGGTTTTGCAGGATACACAGTTCTAGGGATTGGTTGCACAATAATGTAATTGTACTTAACACTGCTGAAATGTACACTTAACATGGTTAAGATGGTCAATTTTATGTTACGTATATTTTGCCACAATTGTTTAAAAATCACTTGAAAAAGATAAGGCCTGGCTTTTCCACTGCTCAGGGAAATCTGGCAGTGAGCAGGGCTTCCAGGTTCAAGCTCATCAGAGGGCACCGTTTGGACGAGTCAGGAGGTTGCCTGCTGAAGTCGCATGGGCTATCTCGGGGCCAACCCTCCCCACCGACATACACAGACAGCCTTGGGGACAGATGACAGCACAGAGGATGTATAAAGTTTACAAGTCCAAAGGTCACCTTCTTGCAGACTAGAATGGAATTTGATGTTCATTAACTGAGTTTTTGAAAGCTCGGACTGACGTCCTTCCTCAATTGCCTCCTTAATTCATTTTAAATTGAATACCCAGACTGCTCGCAAAAGAGGGATTATGGAAGAAGATGAGAAGGCAGTCGGCTGGAAAGGTTGTTTTATTTTTTGGTAACTAAAACCACGATGTCCCAGGCAAATATCATAATACGTAGCCTGCCTGTGTTTTTCTTGAGAGTATTTGGAAGCGAGTTGTTCTGCAAAGAGAACGTTCTCGTGTGCTGCCGAGGGGAGGAGGGGGAGGGGCCAAGGCTACTGAAGCCTGCCCTCCTCCCTGAGCCTCTGTTTTGCAAAATAAATCTCCTATTTGAAGACCTCAGGTTTTCCTAGAGGTAGTCAGTCTCCCATGGAGGTTATCAGCATGCGAGCACTACCTTTTGAGATAGATGTTCTGATTTCCAATTCAAGCACCATCACTTGTCGTGGGGACTTAGGCACATGACGTCAGTGCTCTTAGCTTCACTTTTATAATCCACAAAATGGAGAATAGTACAAACTTCCACATGGGTGGAATGTCAGAATTTAATATGATATGTGTTCCAAACTTCTAACACAGTGCCTGGTATGAGTAACACTTTAAACTTTTAAAAACTTTTAAAGTTTGCCATGAAAAGTAATGGGAAAAACCATGATTACTTTTACTATGTATTACTTTACTAATACACAGTAAATTCTCAAAGAACGGTTTCTCCCACACCAATTTAGGAAACTTTCTGCCCGGAGTAAGTAACTACCCCCTCCCAAAATGCTCCCCACCACAGCTGTGAACCAGCCCTGAACTGTCCACATTTGATGTCCCAAAGCCCTAGTGATATGGCTGGGGTGTGTCCCACCCAAATTTCATCTTGACTTGTACTCCCATAATTCCCATGTGTGGTGGGAGGGACCCAGTGGGAGATAATTGAATCATGGGGGCAGTTTTCCCCATATGTTCTCGTGGTAGTGAGGAAGTCTCACGAGGTCTGATGGTTTTATAAGGGGTTATCCCTTTGACCTGGAGTTCATTCTCTCTCTCTGCCACCATGTAAGACATGTCTTTTACCTTCCACCATGATTGTGAGGCCTCCCCAGCCACATGCAACTGTGAGTCTATTAAACTTCATTTTCTTTATAAATCACCCAGTCTCGGGTATGTCTTTATCCGCAGCATCAAAACGGACTAATGCACTTAGCATGTTTAGCCATTTCTCCTTTTTCATGGGACACAACCTTCTGCTGAGAACCCTTCTGGACCCACTAGTGGAATTTGTGACTGGTGGCTGGGAAGCCTCAGTGCCACTCATGATCGGGCTCCAAGTCACTGTCCGTCCCTGGCAACCCCCATCTCTCTTTTCTGAGCATAACTTTTCTTACCTAAAATGGCAGCTGCCAAGTTTGTGATCCCTGCAGGGCAAGGAATCAGTCACAGCACATCTCCTGGGAGCTGCATGCCATCGGGCAAATTCATGCTCCCTCTGGGCACTCTGTGGAGCCACAGGTCTGTGCTGAACATGGAAGGAGCTGCAAGGCGCAAAGACATCAAGGGCAACGGCAAGAGGAATACAGCCCAGGAGCCGATAATCCCTACAAGGAGCGTGACTCTTAAAAGAGTACTCTTTTTTTTTTTTTTTTTTAAGACAGTCTTGCTCTGTTGCCCAGGCTGGGGTGCAGTGGCTCAATCTTGCCTCACTGCAACCCCTGCCTCCTATGTTCAAGCAATCCTCCTGCCTCAGCCTCCCAAGTAGCTAGGACTTCAGACACACACCACCACACCTGGCTAATTTTTTTGTTTTAGTAGAGATAGGGTTTCACCATGTGGGCCAGGCTGGTCACGAACTCCTGACCTGAAGTGATCCACCTCCCTCAGCCTCCCAAAGTGCTGGGATTACAGGCTTGAGCCACCACTGCACCTGGACAATACTACTGTTTTCTACTTCCACAAGTAAAACATGTACAAATACATTATCTGTGTAAAAATACAAGCATTGCAAGTAAAAACACAGCTTCCTTTTCACTCTAGCAATAAAGACCCCTCCAGACTAGGTCTTTACACACATCTACAGGGACCCTTAAAAAATAGTTGTATGTGCATTTTAAAAATGTACGGTATCATGCTATAGGAACAGTGCTAGAACTTCGTGTCTTTTCTTCCCCATTCAATAATGAACGTTGGAAGTCTTCCGCTTCCATCTTTTTAATTGCACATAGTATTACATAGGGTCGATGGGCTGCAGTTTGTTTAACCGTTCTCTTAGGAATGGGCCTTAACGTCATTCATACTTTTTCCATGATCACCCTGTGCATGAACATCTGTGCATATTTTTCTAGACCGGTAATGAGAAGATGGGAAAATGCAACTTTTATAGGTGAAGTCCAGAATGAAGCATAACATTTTATGGCTTTGTTCCCTGGTTAGGAATTAAAGAAAGAATCAAGAGTATCTTTGAGGAAAAATAATGGGCATAGAAACTGATCAGAGAACTTAAGTGTAACTTTGTGATAATCTGATATACTTTATAGCATTTGATCCATTCAAAGCACATATGGAACTGCATAGGTTTCATACTATATTTTAAGATCTTTATAGAATCCTTCTGTATTTTAAAAATGTTGGCCAAGAAATTTTTGAAAAAGAAATATCCTATATTATAAAACTAATTTAACAAAAGTCATACAGCATTGGAGTATTATTAACCTGCAGCTAAACAGGACCAGGTAGGTCCAATCAGACCTCAGCATATGTAAGAATCCTAAAGAAGGACATAATATAGATGAGTGGGGAAGGGAGCCGTATTTAATAAAATATGGGAGAATAATAATTTGCTACTTGGAAAAGCTTTATATACTCACTTCATACCATATACCCAGCTAGATTCTAAGCAAAGTCAAAGAAATTTGAAAAACCGTCATTATGACATTTTTTAAAAAACAATTTGGCAACATAAAGCCATAATTCTAAGAAATGTTCATTCACTTCTGAGTGTCAGTCCTAAAGAAATAATCCTGATAGGCCGGGCGCGATGGCTCATGCCTATAATCCCAGCACTTTGGGAGGCCAAAGTGATGGATCACCAGGTCAAGAGATCGAGACCATCCTGGTCAACATGGTGAAACCCCGTCTCTACAAAAAAAAAAAAAAAAAAAAAGAAAAAAAGAAAAGAAATAACCCTGATAAAGAAAAATGTGGCCTGTCAATTTTTTTTAGAAGAGTACAAATTCCAGCAACAGCCCACATACTCAATGGTTAAATAAAGAGTCATCTTAAATGATTACAGCTATTAGAATAATGAGACTTGGTTGCAATATTTTTATACCATGTAAATTTTAGAAAGCAAAATTCACACTAAAGGACACTGTGTTTTAAGAAACAGGTCAGCAAGATGACAAAAGGCGACCCTTCACCACTCATCTCCCATGCAGAAAATTAGTTTGAACAACTACCCCTACACGAAAACACCTTCCCAAGAGCTAAGGAAACCAGGTGAGAGATGACAGCATCTGGATGTGGCACAGAAATAAGGGCATTTCCAACATCGCCTCTCCCCAACCCCAGGCAGCACAGTGTAAAGAGAGATTCTCTCCACTTGGGGGAAGGTAAGGGAAGTGGTCTCTGGACTTTGCCTTAGTGCCATGCAAGGGCCTCACAGCCCCAGACTTCAGGCTGGTCTCCTTGGACTGGGCTTATAGGCCTGCTCTGTCATCAGACCTGCCCAATGGACGTGATCTCTGGGCCCAACCCAGTAGCCCCAAGCTCCGGACTGCTTCCAGCACTTAGATGGCTCTCATAGCTCCAGGCTTCACATCCACCTGCAGCACCAGACACGCCCCTGCAGCCTTATTCAGCAAGCCAGCAGCCACAGACCCAGCCTCCAGACCAGCCTTCTGCTAGACCAGTCCTCATGGCCCCAGACTTACTTCAGGTTCCAGGCCAGATCAAAGTGCCACATTGGTCCACATGGCTCCAGGCTTTGAGCCCACCATAGCACCAGGTTGGCACCCCGGCCCCAGGCTGGCTTGAGACAAAGTCTTGCTCTGTCACCCAGGCTGGAGTGCAGTGGTGTGATCTTGGCTCACTGCAACCTCCACCTCCCGGGTTCAAGCGATTATCCTGCCTCAGCCTCCTGAGTAGCACATGCCACCATGACTTATTTTTGTAATTTTTAGTAGTGACAGGGTTTCACAATGTTGGCTAGGGTGGTCTCAATCGCCTGACTTTGTGATCTGCCCACTTCGGCCTCCCAAAGTGCTGGGATTCCAGGTGTGAGTCACTGTGCCTGGCCCAGGCTAGCATCTTAATACGTAGGCTCCAGGGCAGCCCCTGCAGTGCCATTCTCCAGCAAACCAGGGGTTTAGCCTGTCCCAGTAGACCCGAGTGCTGGGCCTGTCCTTGAGGACCCAGGCTCCAGGACCACCCACTGTGAACCCAGGTTCCAGTTCAGCACTCATGGACCCAGGCTCCATACCTGCCCCAGGTCCACCCAGCAGACCCTGGTGCCAGGTCAGCACCCATAGTCCCAAGACCAAGGCTTGCCTCCATGGACTCAGGCTTCAGGCCTGTCCCGGTGCCTGGCCAGCCCCTACAGGCGCAGGCTCAAAGTCCACCACTATACTGTGTCAGTTTCTGTGGACCTAGGCTTCAGGCTGGCTTCTGCAGCCCCAATTAACAGGTTCACCATAGTGGATCCAGGCATCAGGCAGCCTGCCGAAAGACTACAGTAGCAAATCCAGCCATGACCACACCAGACAGGCTGCCCACAATCTCTGGACAGGCTATTGGTGAGGGGCTTTCTCAAACAATGCCAGTTTGCAAAGATTGAAATAAATCCCTTGAAACCAGGAGGCAGAGGTTGGTGTTTCCCCAAATGTGCAAAAACCAACTTATAGCCACAAGAACAATCATGGAAACATGACATCACCAAAGGAACAAAATAAAGCACCAGTAACTGACACTAAAGATACGGAGATTTATGAGCTACCCGACAAAGAATTTGAAATAATTGTTTTAAGGAAGGTCAGTGACCCTACCCCACCCTGCGAAATACTGAAAAACAATTGAACCAATCAAGAAAATAAATGACCCAAACAAGACATTTAATGAATGGACCACTAGACATATGTATAACATTCCATCCAACAGTAGCAAAATGCACATTCTTCTCAGGTACACACACATAATTCTCCAGTATAGACAATAAATTTAAAAATTCTGAAATCATATCGAGTTATCATTTTTAACCACAATTTGAAACCAGAAATCAGTAGCAGGAAGAATTTTGGGAAATTCACAAACGTGGAAATTAAGCAACATGTTTCTAAACACCAATGGGTCAAAGAAAATATTTTAAAAAATTTTTAAGTATTGGTTGGGCATGGTGGCACACACCTGTAATCCCAGCACTTTGGGAGGCCGAGTTGGGCAGATGACAAGGTCAAGAAATCGAGACCTTCCTGACAAACACGGTGAAACTCCGTCTCCAATAAAACTACAAAAAAAAAAAAAAATTAGCCAGGTGGTGCATGCCTTTAGTCCCAGCTACTTGGGAGGCCGAGGCAGGAGAATTGCTTGAAACCGGAAAACAGAAGTTGCAGTGAGCCTGGATCACGCCATCACACTGTAGCCTGGTGATAGAGTGAGACTGTGTCTCAAAAAAAAAAAATTGTTTTAAATATCATAAGACAAATGAAAATGGAAACACAACATACCAAAACTTAGGAGATGAAGCAAAAGCAGTTCTAAGAGGAAAGTTTATAGCAATAAATGCCTGCATCAAAAAAGAACTTCCCAAGTAAACAACCTAATGATACCTCAAGGAAATACAAAAGGAAGAAACTATGCCCAATGTTAGAAGGAAGGAAATAATAATAAATGAAAGAGTAGAAAAATAATACAGAAGATCAACAAAATGAAGAGTTGGGTTTTTTTGGAAAGACAAAATTGACAAATCTTTAGCTAGACTAAGTGAAAAAGACTCAGGCCAGGCGCAGTGGCTCACACACACCTGTAATCCCAGCACTTTGGGAGGGCGAGGCAGGGGATCACTTGAGGCCAGGAGTTTGAAACCAGCCTGGTCAACATGGCAAAACCCTGGCTCTACACAACACAGAAAATTAGCCAGGTGTGGTGGTACATGCCTGTAATTCCAACTGCTTGGGAGGCTGAGGCAGGAGAATCACTTGAACCCAGGAGGCAGAGGTTGCAGTGAGCCAAGATCGCTCCACTGCACTCAAGCCTGGGCAACAGAGCAAGAGTCTGTATAAAAAGAAAAAATCAGATAAAATCAGAAATTAAAGAGGAGAAATTACACTGATACAACATAAATACAAATAACTAAAAACTACCACAGACAATCACATGCCAGCAAATTAGATAACCTACAAGAAATGGATAAATTCCTAGACACATACAACTTACCATGATTAAATCACGAATAAACAGAAAATTTGAACAACAATAATGAGCAAGAAGATTGAATTGGCAGTAAGAAGTCTCTCATCAAAGAAAATCCCAGGATCTGATGGCTTGGCTACTAAATTCTACCAAACGTTTAAACAAGTATACTGATTCTTCTCAAATTCTTCCAAATTGAAGAGGAGGGAATACTTCCAAACTCACTGTACATAGCATCACTCTGATACCAAACCCAGACAAAAACACTATAAAAAGAAGATTGTTACAAGCCAGAAATCTCTGATGAACATAGATGCAAAAGTTCTCAACACAATACTAATAAAGTGAATCCACCAGCACAGCAAAAGGATCATTTGCCATGATCAAATGGCATTTATCCCAGGGATGCAAGCATGGTTCAGCATACACTAATCTATCGATGAGATATATTACATTAATGGAATGAAGGACAAAAACTATGATCATTTCAATAGAAGAAGAAAAAGCATTTGACAAAATTCAACTTTCTTTAATGACAAATACTTTCCACAAATTAGGCATAGAAGGAATGTGTCTCAACACAATAAAGGGCATGTAAAACCAACCCACAGCTAACATCATACTCAATGGCGAGTAGGTGAAAGCTTTTCTTCCGAGATCAGGAATAAGACAAAGATGTTCACTCTTACCACTTCTATTCAACACAGTGCTGGAACTCCTAACCAGAGCAGCTAGGTAAGAGAAAGAAAGAAAGGACATCCAAATTGGAAAGGAAGAAGTCAAAGTGTTTCTGTTTGCAATGGCACGATGTTACACACAAGACCCAAAGAGTCCACTAAAAACTATGAGAGCGAATAAACAAATTCAGTAAAGTCTGAGGATAAAAAATCAATACACAAACATCAGTAGTATTTCTATGCACTAACAGTGAAGTATCTGAAAAAGAAATCCATAAAAACAATCTTATTTCCAATAGTTACAAAATAACAACATACTTAGGAATAAACTTAACCAAAATGGTGAAACCACTGTACACTGAAAACCATAAGACACTGATGGAAAAAACTGAAGAAGATACAAATAAATGGGAAGATATCCTGTGCTCATGGATCAGAAGAATATTGTTAAAGTGTCTATACTACCAGAGTGATCTACAGATTCAATGCAATCCTTGTCAAAATCTCAGTGAGATTATTCACAGAAATAGAATCATACAATTCATATGGAGCCGCAAAAGACCTTGAATAGCCAAGCAATCTTGAGGGTAGGGGGAAAAGCATCGTACTACCTGATTTCTATATACTACAGTGTTTCTATTTCTAAAAATAGAAATCTACCAATGCAACAGAACAGAGTACCCGGAAAGAAATCCATGTGTGCGGTCAATGGATTTTTGACAGAGATGCCAAGACACAACGGGGACAGGACTGTCTCTTTAGTAAATAGTGCTGGAAAAACTGAGTATCCACATGCAGAGAATGAAATTAGGCCCTCATGTCACGCCATGTACAAAAATGTACTCAATGTTTAAAAACTTAAACATAGACCTGAAACTGTAAAGCCACCAGAAGAAAACTCAGGGACAGAGCTCCAGGACATTGGTCTGGGCAATCCTTTTGTGGGTATGGCCACAAAAGCATAAGCAACTAAAGGGAAAAGATGCAAGTGGGATCATATCAAACTGAAAAGCTCCTGCCCAGCGGAGTAAATGAGCAACAGATGAAAAGACAACCTACAAACTGGAAGAAAATATGTGCAAACCACACATCTGATAAGGGGTTAATCACCAAAAGAAACTCAAACCCGCAATAGCAAGAAAGCCAATAACCCGATTTAGAAATGGGCAAAGGACCTAAACAGACCTCTAGGAAGACAACATAAAAATGGCTGATAGGTATATTTAGAATGTTCAGCACCACTCATCAGGGACTTGCACATTAAAACGACTATGAGAGAGTCATTTTAATGGATCTCTCACCCATCAGAATGGCTGTTATCAAAAGACAAAAGGTAAGTGTTGGTGAAGATGGGGAGTAAAGGGAACCCTTGTACACTTGGTGGGAATGTAAATTAGTATAGTAAGTATGGAAAACTGTATGGAGGTTTCTCAAAAAATTAACAACAGAACTATCTTATGATCCAGTAATCCCACTGCTGAGCATACATCCAAAGTCAGTATGTCTAAGAGATATCTACACTCCCACATTCACTGCAGCATTATTTACAATAGTTGGGATAGGGAATCAAACTGAGTGTCCGTCAATGAATGAACGGATAAAGAACATGATGTGCCTATACTCAGTGGAGCAGTATGCAGCCTTAAGGATATACTGCCATTTGTGACAACGTGGATGAAACTGGAGGATATTAACTAAGCCAGGCACAAATACCACCTGATCTTATTAACATTTATTTGTAGAATCTAAGAAGCATGAGCTAAAAGAAGCAAAGAGTAGAATAATAGTTACTAGAGACTTGGAAGGAGATGCTGGAAGATGCTGGTTAAAGGGTGCAATGCTTCAGTTACGAGGAACAACTCAGGAGACCTGAGGGACATCATAGAGGCTACAGTTAATAACAATGAAATATAATAATGTATATTTCAAAATTGCTAAAAGTAGATTTTAAGTGTTCTCGCCACAAAAAATGGTGTGTGAGGTGATACATCTGTTAAAGTAGCCATTTCACAGTATATACATATTTCACAACATTGTGTTATACATGTTCAATATATAAAAATTTTGTCAACTTAAATATTTTTAAAATGTTAAATATAGTATGTTTATAGAAATGAAAGTTGTCTTTGAATGCTGAGATTAGGGGTGACTGTTTTTTCCATGTTTCATTAGCTTCCAATTTTCAAAACAGCATGAGCATATATAAGTTTTAGAAGTATGTTACTTCACTTAGCAGTGACTCTGTAGAGGACTTGTGTGTCGTCAGGCACAGTACTAGGTACGAGGGCTATGGCAGGAAAAGCGAGAGACACAGTCCCTGTGTTTTTAGTGCAGTGGAAGAAAAAACAAATAGCCATTAATAAGGAAACCCGATCACGTAATAAGGGCCTGAAGAGAAGCGGGTTGATGAAACAGCCTTGTTAGGAGAGGTGACTTACGGAGTGCTGAGGGAACACATCTGCAGAGGTGACACAGGAACCAGGGTGAGAATGAACTTGCCTTGCAGAGTCATGGAATAGCCGTCCAGAAAGATGGAATAGCAAACACTGAAGAGGTTGCTAGGAATAACTGTGGCCATTTATAGAACAGTTTTTAAAATTCTCACCGATAATATCCATGTTGCAGGGGCTGGCCACAGCCATACACTGGGGAGGATTCTGCAATCTTCTGCCTTCCACATATAAATTTTGCCCTTGGCCAGGTGCAGTGGTAAACACCCACAATCCCAGCACTCTGGGAAGCTGAGGCAGGCAGATCATTTGAGGTCAGGAGTTCGAGACCAGCTTGGCCAACATGTTGAAACCCCGCCTCTACTAAAAATACAAAAATTAGCCAGGTATGGTAGTGGCAGGCGCCTGTAGTCCGAGATACTCAGGAGGCTGAGGCAGGAGAATCACTTGAACCCAGGAGGTGGAGGTTGCAGTGAGCCAAAATCACACCACTGCACTCCAGCCTGGGTGACAGAGTGAGACTCTTTAAAAAAGTTTGCCCTGACTAGTTATTGAAACTTGCAAGTTTGCAAGGACTTGTGCCAGATACCAAGCCAGGAAGGACAGTCCTTGAATTGGCAGAAACACTTATCATTGTGCTTGTCATCTGTTGTTTATAGGTTTTCCGATAATATTTTTACCAAATAAAATATTAACTGAGAATTTATTTGGGGACATATGGCTATTGACTGAGCCCGGCAGTATGTGGCAGCAACGACAGTCCACACTGAGTGGCTTTAAGCCTTACCAAATACAACATGGCTTTTCTCGTTAATATTGTCAGTATCTCTGCTCTAAAAAGGAAAACAGCGACGTAGCCAGCAAGCGGGACAGCCACATTTGAAGCAAGGTCTTGCTAAATCGCAACCACAGCTCTTTCCAATCCAAGGGCACACAGCTCCAGGGCTGTCTCAGCTCCAGGGGCACCTGTCTTGGTTCAGTAGCAGAAGAGCCTGTGTCTGGGTTTGATAAATTCTCCCAAATAAACAGACTCTTAGCTGAAGCAGGCCCTGGATGTGGCTATGTGGACAAGTCATCAGTCTCTGAGAAGTAAACACGAACACGCTCACAGCTCGTAAATTCCCATCGCATTCCCCCGGGAGGGCGGACGGCCAGGAGCCCTTGGGGTTTTCAGCTGTACTGAGGGTATCAGGCACACACACCAGCCCTCAGGAGGAAAGTGGAGCCTGGCCTTTCACTGCCTTTTTTCAGCTGAAGAGCTGGAGCCTGGCCGTAATTGCCGAATATCCTAGATGGTGAAAGGTGCCCCAGGAAAACCTGCATCAGATTAGAGATGGGTCAGGCAGATGGCACCAGTGGGGAGGGAGGAGGACAGCTGTGGCTCTTGGTCAGTTCCTGCCTAGGATCCCCCTCCCTGGGGGACTTGGTACCCTGCACCGTCCATGGTTCTGCCTTCCACTCTGCAGCCTCGTTGCTTTGCCCTGACATCGGAAGGGAGGGCCTGACTTTAGAGCCCTTCCAGGACCAGGCACAGAGCCCACAGAGTAAGAGGACAGCTTTGACCAGGCCAATGACTGGCTCTTCCCTTGGGCAACAGCAATGACCCAAGACATGATGCCTGAAGAGCTGATGGGGGGCTCAGTGCACCTCACTCAGCCAGGGTTGGCATACCCACATTCCATGGCCAAGCCAAGAATAAGCATGGCCCCCAGGGACACCACTGGCAGCCACCTGCCAACTGCTGGGCATGGCAGGGAGGAGGCAACATCATCAGGTCCTTTTCCCCTTCCTTTCCTGTACCCTGGATGCTATGGAGGCGGAGCACTCACATATCAGAGGGCGACGGTCACATCTTTATCTTTACAGAAATCTGAGATTCCAGGGACCATGAAATGGCACTCTTCCTTCCCAGGGGAATGCCTACATCTGCCAGGCTGTGGTGGCCTTAAAGCCCTCCTGTTTTTTCTTTTTTTCTTTTGAGATGGGGTCTCACTCTTGTTGCCCAGGCTGGAGTGCAACGACACAATCTCGGCTCAATGCAACCTCCACCTCCTGGCTTCAAGTGATTCTCCTGCCTCAGCCTCCCGAGTAGCTGGAATTACAGGCATGTGCCACCACCAGCTACTTCTGTATTTTTAGTAGAGATGGGGTTTCTACATGTTGGTCAGGCTAGTCTCGAACTCCCAACCTCAGGTGATTCTCCAGCTCGGTCTCCCTAAGTGCTGGGATTACAGGTGTGAGTCACCGCGCCCAGCCCCTCCTGCTGTTTTCCTGGGAGAGAACAGGCTGTGACTGGCTATGGGCTAAGATACCCAAGGAGGCTTTGACTACACATGCAGAGGCATCCAAGGTTGGAAGACGTCTTTCAGATGCTGTAACTCACAGTACCATGACTGTCCAAGGTCACCAACTAGACGGAGCCTTGCATCGAGACCAGTGCCCCATCCACTATGATGTGGATGTTCTAAGAACCTAACAAAAAAAGAAAAAGTAGAACATCTTCCTTCCCACTTCACTGGGTCACCTTTTCTGCACTTACCATGGACAGTGGCCAGCATTAAGAAACCACAGTTCAAGGCTGGGTGCGGTGGCTCATGCCTGTAATCCCAGCACTTTGGGAGTCTGAGGTGGGGGGATCACAAAGTCAGGAGATCGAGACCATCCTGGCCAACATGGTGAAACCCTGTCTCTACTGGAAAAAAAAAAAAAAATAGCTGGGTGTGGGGCATGCACCTGTAGTCCCAGCTACTCAGGAGGCTGAGGCAGGAGAATCACTTGAATGTGGGAGGCAGAGGTTGCAGTGAGCTGAGTTAGTGCCATTGCACTCTAGCCTGGGCAACAGAGTGAGACTCTGTCTCGGAAAAAAAAGAAAGAAATCACAATTCTTAGCCAGCAATCTGTGATTTCAGTACCCGTCCAGCGCTTGGTAGAAACATCTAGAAAAAGAATTGAGAGTTGAAATCAGTATTCCATGACCTACTGTTTCCCAGGCTTCTTTGCATCAGACAAGAGAAAATATTTGCAAAACTCCCTGAGAAAAACACGGAAGGCTGCTTGTAACTGAGCAGCCTCAACATTCACTCTTATAGTCTATTCTTGCTGCATGTTGGAGAGCTCCACCAGAGGCCGATGAGATTGAGAGTAAAACAGAGAGGTTTGTTTAATGCCGGACCAATGTGCACAGCTAAGTGTTACATCAGAGAGGAAGCCATAATATGCAGCCTTTCTGAACCTGATTTAACCAGAACCACCCATATGGTCCCCATGTAAACATCTCAGGAGATGAGTGTCCTATAGACTCCACTTTAGGAAACCTTTGTAGATTTATCTGAAGACATAGCTTTATGATCTCTGCAGAGGAACCTAGCTACTAAACTCCCCTTTCCTCTGATGGCTAGGAATTCACCCAAGACAGCTCGGTGTTTACTGTCTTTTTTTTAAAAAGGAACCTTGCTCCGTCACCCAGGCTGGAGTACAATGGCGTGTTCTCTGTTCACCACAACCTCCACCTCCTGGGTTCAAGCGATTCTCCTGCCTCAGCCTCCTGAGTAGCTGGGATTGTAGGCATGCACAAACACTCTGGCTAGTTTGTTTTCTGGTTTTAATCATGGGCCATTCAATATGACTTAACCCTGGCCACTGAAGAGCTTGTCCCCCTGCTTCCCATGTCCAGCTGCTACTACACTCTGCCCTCAGGAGGGCTGGCCTGGTCCCCAGCTTCTGAAATGTGATCCTTCTCCTGCATTTACCCAGGTTTTCCATCATCTAGCATCTCCCCTCTACGATGGATTTTCTTTTCTCATCTGCGTCATGTCCTACAACTCTTACGGGATTCACTATAGGGATGTACAAAGCAACCTAGTCAGCAGGGGGTGGGCAGGTGGGGGCAGGCAGAAAGGAAAGTCAGGAAAATGCACCAATTTCGGGGTTCCTCAGCGCCAGCTCCCAGACCTTACCACAACAAATAGTCAAAACTAACTTTTTTTTTTTTTTTTTTTTTTGAGGCAGTCTTGCTCTGTCACCCAGGCTGGAGTACAGTGGCACCATCTCGGCTTACTGAAACCTCCGCCTTCTGGGTCAAGCGATTCTCCTGCCTCAGCCTTCTGAGTAGCTGGGAGTAGAGGTGCATACCACCACACCAAGCTAATTTTTGTATTTTTAGTAGAGACGGGGTTTTGCTGTATTGGCCAAGCTAGTCTCGAACTCCTGATCTCAAGTGATCCACCCACCTCGGCCACCCACAGTGCTGGGATTACAGGTGTGAACCACTGCACCTGGCAAAACTAACTTTATTCCTGGGAAATGAGGCTTCACAGGAATGATGGTGAATCCAGCCCCCACGTTAAAAGGTAACTCCAGCTTCTTCACCCGTTGTCCATTTTCAAGTTCTTGAAAATGACCTGCTTCAATTTCAACCTGCATCCCTTCCTTCATCCATTTATTAATTGCTTACTGCATGCTAGGTGCTCGATGCAAGAATGAAAAGATGGAGCCCTTGTGTTCAAGGGACTCACTCTGGGAGAGAGTCAGGCTCAGCAGTTAGGGACCCATGTGATAAACTTGACAGTGGAACCAGGAAAAGATGAAAGGGCTCTTCCTTATAGAAAGACTTCAGGAAGAATCAGGAAGGCATCACAGAGGAGGTGACTTTTGAAGCAAGACTTGAAGAATAAGGAGAATCGCTTGGTTAAGGTGTGAGCAGTGGGTGAGCAGAGACTTTCTAAGTAGAGGGAATTAGATGCACAAAACCACAGGCACTCACGAGGACCTAGCATGGTGAGGGAGGAGTTCCAGTGGCAAAGCTCAAGTGAAAACAGATCACAAAAGCTCCGTGTGTCCTTTACCCTGCGCCAGGTGCCACCTCAGATGCTTTACCCGTATCATCTGATTTCATCTTCAGAGCAGTTCTAGAGAAGAGGCATCATGAGGCCCATTGTATAAATGAGGAGACTGAGCCAAGACAGCTTCATTGACTTAAGCCCCACTGTCCGATGGTGGGGCTGAGTGGGCTCCCTGACCTATGGACCCTAACAGGTACTGGGTATGTGGAGCGTGGAATTCTTTAAACCAGAATTCAATCCCAGAGTTGCCCGACTTAGAATTCAACGCCTTCCTACGTATGCTGCCTCTTCCCAGGGCAGCGTCAGGAAGGGGACACAGGAGAGGCTGCTGTGGCCCTTCCCAGCCAGGCCAGGTGCTGCCTCTTGGAAAGTGAACTCCCGCCCCAGCCTCTGCCCTGACTCCCTCTCTGCCCTCCTCTTCCCCGTTTGCCTCCCCTCCAGCCACAGCCTGGGCATGAGCGCTTGTTTTGTTTGGGCTCTTGGCACCAGGGAGGCAGCTCTTTGGGCTTTGGGTGGAGCAGAGAACGAGCTGCCAAGCCACATGCAGTCATAGGCATCTCAGATTGTCCCTCCAGAGAGTCCTCGGAAGAGCTGCCCTGCTGTCACTCCTGAGCTTTGGGAGTTTTTTTCAGCAGCTCTGGGCATCCTCCACCGTGGTCCTGTCGAGTCATTCAGGAAAGCATTCTGCGTGGACGTGGCTTTCCGCCCGCCTCCTCCAGATTTCTGTCTCTAAAAGGTTTCAGAGGATGGAAGAACAAAGCCGCATTTCCAACCTGTTTATGGAAAAGCCCAGCAGGCAGTGTGGAGGACGTGGGTGGAGGCTCCTGGGCTACCCAGCAAGCTCCCCAGAGTCCCTGAATCATGTGGATGATGAAGCAATCTTGGCCTCTGCCCTCTACTGGGTCAGGAAACACAGCACCATGCCAACTTTTCAGAATTAACCGACCACATGCAGGAGCAAAGCAATCCCTGCATACCCTTCACACTGAGAGTTGATGTTCCCAAGCAGGGAACAGGGACAGGCTCTAGACTCATCCGTCCAGTCAAGGGATGCATTTTAGTAACAGTTGGTCAGTCATGTTGGGAAGAGCTGGTTTGTCAGTTTCTACCTTGAGGTTTGAAACTGGCTGCAGTCTATTGAGATGGAGTCAATGGGAACTTTGACAAGGATCATGGAGACCTTGAGCCATGACCTGGCAGCCAAAGCCATAATCACACAGCAGTGCCTGAAAGTGGTGGGAAAGGGGTGACTTGTGGGCAGTGAGGTTCTTGGGAGTCTCTGGCACTAGGTGTTTTTTTGGACCCTTTGCCCTTCATCCATTCTTTGCCTATAGACCAGCTGCCCTCCAAATACATCCCCCATTGGCCTTGAGACCCTTTTGAGGTTAACATTCAGCATCTTTTCCTTATAAAGGGCAAGATGGTAGATATTTTAGGTTTTGTGGACCCAGCTGTTGCAGCTACTCAACTCTGCTATTACAGCACAACAGCTGCCACAAACAAAACATCAACAGATGAATATAGCTGTGTTCTAATAAAACTTTATTCACAAAAACAGGCAGGGGGCTAGATGTGGTCCATAGGCCATCGTTTCCTCATCACTGCTCTAGGTTTTCTTTTTTCTTCTCATTTTTGAATCCTGACAACAGGAACAAAGTGTTAAAAAGGCAAGCTCTAGCCGGGCGCGGTGGCTCAAGCCTGTAATCCCAGCACTTTGGGAGGCCCAGGCGGGTGGATCATGAGGTCAAGAGATCGAGACCATCCTGGTCAACATGGTGAAACCCCGTCTCTACTAAAAATACAAAAAAAAAAAATTAGCTGGGCATGGTGGCGCGTGCCTGTAATCCCAGCTACTCAGGAGGCTGGGGCAGGAGAATTGCCTGAACCCGGGAGGCGGAGGTTGCTGTGAGCCGAGATCGCGCCATTGCACTCCAGCCTGGGTAACAAGAGCGAAACTCCATCTCAAAAAAAAAAAAAAAGAAAGGCAAGCTCTTAATCTGTGTTGTTGCTTTTGGACTGTTCTTTTTTTTAACATTTCAGAAAGTACACTTTGTCTTGTCCTTATAGGTGGTTATTTAAATTAAAAGCAGCTGTGAAAGGCAAGAATCTTCTTGCTATTTGGTATGTCTGCTGCCATGAGATGGTAGTTTTTTAGAAACATGCTGTCTTCCTGTAGAGCTTGATGCAAAGCTTGCTACACTGCAGAATAACTGGGGAGACTTCCTATACCATACAATGCCAGGCACAGGAGAATAAATGCATCTTGCCAGAATGAATGAACATATGGAAGCCAAAACGGTTGAGAAATAACAGAGGTGATTCTAGATGGTATCATGGTTGTATTTCCTTGACCACTCGAGATGTTGATTGTGAAACTCTCTCACACCCAAGCTCCCTGAGGAAACCAGAAAACTTACAGGAAGACTTCAGGTGGAGACCCAGGTGAAGAGCTCTCCATGGATTTGTCCCATTACTGGAGATGGGTGACCAAAAAAGGCCACATTAAGGCTACTCAGTCTCATGCGTGCAAAAGCAGCCATCATGCCATCCCTCCCCCTTGGCCTGTGGTTTTAAGGATGGGGGGACTAGTAAACCTAAGCCAGTCTTTACAGGATTTTGCTCTGTGACTTAGGCTAGAGTGTAGTGGTGCGATAATGACTCACTGCAGCCTTGACCTCTGAGGCTCAAGTGATCTCCAGCTTCAGCCTCCCAAGTAGCTGGGACCACCGGTGTGCACCACTATGCCCAGCTATTTTTAAAATATTTTAGAGATGGGGTCTCCCTATGCTTCCCAGGCTGGTCTGAAACTCCTGGACTCAAGCAGTCCTCCCACCTCAGCCTCCCAAAGTGCTGGTATTACAGGCATGGGCCACACATCCAGTCTAGTGAGCCAGTCTTGCCTAATGAGTTAGTCCTCACGGCCAGCCTAACCACCAGATGCTCCCTCCTCCTGCTCCCGTGAAATACTCATGGAAAGTGTACAGACCAATGACTGGAAAACAGTCATGATAAAATGAAAGGGGGAAAAATTAGATCAGAAAACCGAGTAACAGCAGGGCTCCAGTTTTGTTTGAAATAATTATCTATTCACACCTGTAGAAACAATACTAGGAAGAAATATATTACAGTGTCCACAGTGGCTATCTCTGTAACACAGAATCATAGATGATTTTGATTTTCCTTTTTTCGGTACAATTTTTAAAAGTTTTTCTACAATCTATTTGTGCTTTGCTGATTTGAAAAAGTGTTATTTTAGACAGATGAGAAAGAATGGATATCCCAGCCTATGTCTTTTTGAAAATAAAAGAGCAGGCTCACTGGGCAATCTTCCCATCTGCCCTGAGGCAGGCATCCTCTTGGCCACATGGAAACTTCCAGAGAAAAACTCTGCGGCAGGGGAATGCCGGAGGTACCCAAGCACGTGGGAGCTCTGGAGTGCTGTAGCCCTGCGGGGGGCCTGCCTATGAGGAGTCTGTTGCTTTCGGGCTGCCCTGTAGGACTTTCTCCTTGGTTCTTCTTCAAATAAAATAGGGCAGTCCCTGTTTCAGCCTGGCCTGGGCTTCCCCCTGCTCTTCTCAGTTTACCAAAAAAATGCCACAAAGCAAAATGAGCAAACAGCATGTCTGGCCCATTTTTTTTCTTTTCTTTTTTTTTGTAAGCCGTTTTAAAAGGAGATAGATTTCATTTGGAAAGCATTCCAAAGAAAGGAGCATTTCTTAAGCACACATTTTGGAAAGCACAGCTCTCCTCTAGAAATTCTGGCTTTCTTAAGAAACCCAGGATTTTCTTTGAGGCGATAGCTGGGATCCAGGAAGGTTCCATCATCTCCATCCACAGTGGCTTGGTTATTTTATGACATTAGCCTCAATTCACACAATATAGGTTCTTGCTACTCAGAGGTATGGCCCACTTTGCTGCAAAGATACAGACCTGCCTGCTGAGGAGTCCTGGGTCATGGCTGCACTATGTTGGTCATGTGAGCTACGTTGCTAGAGTCCTTTGATGCCTTCTGCTCCCACTCAACCCTACCCGCATTAGAGACCCTGAGGACCAAAGCACGACTCATTCGCTAAGGAACTCCACTCATCCCACCTGCTCTTTCCACATTCAACCTTGCTGGGGAATTCATCATTCCCATCTCAGTGATACCTCCCCCTCCAGATACACACACAGCTGGGTCAAGGTCATCCTTTTGTCTGGGTTCTAAGTCTTGCTGGAGGTGAAATTCATCCTCTTGCTCCCCTGGAGAACAGCTGTCTATAATCGACGGCTGACTACAAAGAGTGTTGTGTCTTAGAACTTTTCTGAGACACAGTCTCTGTCACCCAGGCTGGAGTGCAATGGCGCAATCTCCGCTCACTGCAACATATGCCTCCTGAGTTCAAGCAATTCTTTTGCCTCAGCCTCCTGAGTAGCTGGGATTACAGGCAGGTGCCACTACTCCTGGCGAATTTTTCTATTTTTAGTAGAGATGGGGTTTCACTATATTGGTCAGGCTGGTCTTGAACTCCCAACCTCAGGTGATCTACCCGCCTCAGCCTTCCAAATTGCTGGGATTACAGGTATGAGCCACCATGCCCAGACAGAAAGAACTCTTAACAAGTGACCACTCATCCTCCTCTGTTTTTTTTACAATTTGTAAACACAGCTTCTGAAGACCGTCATGGAGCCTTCCTTCACCTCCTCATTCATGTTACGTTCCAGCCACTAGTGGGTTCTCTTTAAAAATTTGAACAGACAGCCCTGCAAAACCCCAGTCCCCTTGTTGTAACAGACTTCACCTGGACTCTTTTGTCTCGTTCTTGAAAAATCTACCATAACTTATAGAAAACTCATGACTTAATGAGAGAGTGTCAATATACAGTTCTTAGCTGGTACGTGGCCATATTAAAGCCTAAGTTACATAGCTAATATCTACCCACAGACAGTAGAAATACTGCTAGTGCTCCCAGGAATTTCCGGTGCCCACCTTCTCATGTTTTATTTGGGTGGGGGGGGGTGTCTCATTTTGGACAGAAGAGGGCAGTATTGCACATACGGTCTCCCCTGTAACTGTGGCTTCCCGGGAGCCTAGAGCTTTTTCTTAATTGTAGGCCTAAAATGGCCAGGGCAACAAGGATGCAAAGACCAACGTGAACCAGGCCTTCAAAAGCTTGTTATCCCTGATTGTCAAGGGCCTTCAGTCATTCTCCTAGTGCCCCCAGGTACTTGGTGTGTGGGTGTGAATAGCTAAAGGGTGCCATGGAGACTGGGGAGGGGACCCGTGACATACAGAGGGAGACCCGGTGGCAAGCATTGTGCAAGGGACCGCAGAGGGCTTCTGAGATGGTCAGGAGGAGCTGGGGGAGAACAGCGCTCCAGGTGGAAGGAAGAGCCTCTGGGATGAGAAAGGGCTGATGTGCTGGAGGAAGAGCTGGGAGCCAGTGGGTTTTGGGTAAAGTGTGGGAACAGAAGAATGAACAGTAAGACTGGAGATGTTGGCTGGGGCCAATCACACACGTTAAAGGCTTTAGGAGATTTGACTCTGTCCTATAATCATGGCTAACAGTGAACGTTTCCTGTGCACCAGGGAATAGTTCTAAACACTTTAAGTAAAACTCACAAAACCTCCCAACGACCATGATTATCCCATTGAGAGTGGCCAGGTTCCCAGAGACAGATACTTGGGAATAGGACGTGCAGGTGTTTTCAAGAATGCTCCTGGGATCAACACCTGGGGAGGAAAGAGCCAGAACAGGCGGGGGCAGATGTAGGCCTGTGATCCAGCCTCAACAAAGGCTGGAGCCTACCCCAGGGCACCCTGCAGTGGGGACCACCCTGCAGAGATCTTCCAAGTTGGGATGAGAGGCCTTGGTGTTCACACACTTGGGTCAACCAGTCCTTAGATGCAGGTGCCCCAAAGAAGGGGGCGGGGCCTTCGGCAGCTCTTTTTGGTCAGGCTCAGTGTCCAGAGACAGACACAGCTAAGGGATGTCAGTCTGCAACACTCCAAGAAGCTGAGGAAATAAATTCTTTAGTACTGAAGTGGGTTCTGGCTAACGCAGTCCAGAGTCCACTATTCTGAGTCTAGGAAGCTTGCCCAGGGTCACGCCACTTGTCAGCAGAAGAGGCAGGACTGGAAACCAAAGCAGCCTAGCCTCAGAGTCTGACCTCTTAACCAATCACCACCATACTGCAGTGTGGACAGTGGGGCTCGATGGATTTCTAAACAGAGGAAAGTTGAGGCTCAAGTCTTTCCTTGGGAACATAGCTTTTGATGATATAAAATGAGTGGGAGATTGGAGATGAGAATACTTCTTTTTATATATGCATGCACACACCTAAAGGAAGTGCCAGCATTATTACCATTAATCTGTTCTCACACAGCTAAGACATACCTGAGACTGGGTAATTTATAAAGGAAAGGTTTAACGGACTCACAGTTTCATATGCCTCGGGTGGCCTCACAACCACGGTGGAAGGCAAACAAGGCGTGAAGTCATGTCTTACATGGCGGCAGACAATGGAGCGTTCAGGGGAACTGCTCTTTATAAAACCATCAGATCTCGTGAGACTTATTCACTATCACGAGACCAGCATGGGAAAAACCCACCCCCATGATTCAATTACCTCCCACTGGGTCCCTCCCACGACACATGGAGATTTTGGGAGCTATAATTCAAGATGAGATTTTGGGGGGACACAACCAAACCTTTGACATACACAATTCAAAAAGCACAAATGTGAAAATCAATCTTCTTACTCCTGTCCTCTCTGCTCCCCGGATACTGCCATCCTTACCAGTCGCTTGTATATTCCCCCAGAGATAGTGTGTGCATATTTAAACAGACACAGATGGATACCATATTTCACACTCTTGGCATCACACTATCCACACTATTCTGCACAGCTTTTCAGTATGAACACCGCTTAGCTATTGCTACAGTACCATTCACACGGAGCTGTCTTGTTCCTTTAAAAACGGCAAACCTTTGCTTTGTATGGATTTACTATAATTTATTGAACCAGACCTCTCTTAAGGGAGACTTTTGTTCCCAATCTTTTAATACAGCAAATAATGCCATATCTGTACATGTGGCAGCTTGCACGTATGAGAGGATTTATATGAGATAGTCCCACAGTCACCAGATCGAGGGGTACATGCAGTTACTTTGACAGAGGCAAATTGGTCTTTACAGAAGTCAACACTCTACTCACTGTATGACAGCACCTGTTTTCCCAAATCCTGACTGCAATTTTGCCAATCTGTGAAAAATAGCAATTCACTGTGGCTTTCATTTGCTGTTTATCTTATTATGAGTGGGGTTAAGTGTCTTTTCATACCTTTAAAGATACTGTTTCCTTTCTTGGGAAAGGAAACTGTGTGCTGGCCAGCCCAGTTGAAGGAAGCAAACGGAGCCCCTTTTTGCTGAAGGGAACCCCGCCTTCAGTTGGGCTGACCGACATTGATCAGAGTCTTTGCCGATGTAAGTGGCTCAGCCTTTGTTAATTAGGCTACTGACTCCCCACCATCTGCGGAACCATCCACCTTCTGTCTGCATTTCTGGTTTTGGTCTGTTACCAAAGCAGGGCTCTTTCCTTTTTGCTATGCATGACAATTATTCAGAATATCCTTTTAAAACGACATCTTCCAAGGGAGCCAAGTACGGAAAGCAAAACAAGGGCTCTATATTTGAGACCAGGGAGGGATTCGCCGGGTGGGGGGCAGGGAATGTCACCGTCAAGGACATCCTGGGTTTATCCCCATCCTGGGGTCGGGGGTCTGGGTCTGTGCCGCTGTCAGCCCCCGGAAAGCTCCTGACTCCCCTGCCCCCAGGGCAGTTTCTGGGACTCACCTCCTCTCCCTGCGCGGTGTTTCTGTCTGCAGCTCATGTGCTCCTCGGTGCAGAAGGCCCTGTTCGAGGAGGAGGACCACGTGAAGAAACTGCAGCAGAAAGTCGCCACCCTGGAGAAGCGCAACCGGCAGCTCCGGGAGCGGGTGAAGAAGGTCAAGAGGTCCTTGCGGCAGGCGCGCAAGAAGGGCCGCCACCTGGAGCTGGCGAATCAGAAACTCAGCGAGAAGCTGGCTGTGGGCGTGCTGCCGCACATCAACGCCCCAGGGCCCGTGCGCGCCCCCTACCTGCGGGGTTAACGGGACGGGGGCTGCTGGGTGTGCAGGGCCAATCCTGGCGGCAATGGAGAATGAGTGAGGTTTTGTACATGCATCTGTTTCAAGCGTTGTAGGAGTTTTCGTTTTTAATCACGCATTTGGTAGTCTAAATGGATAAAATGCAAGTCTTGCCTTCCCCTTGGGTGCTGCTCCTTCCTGGCCTGACCCCAGACGCAGTGCATGGAAGTCCAGAAGCAGCGGGACCCCTGAGTGCTGTGTGCTGGCCTGCAAGCGGCCAGGAAAGAGCCCTGATGGGGAGAGAACATTTTAGAATCTCTAGCGTAAAAGACATCAAGGGGCTTAGCCTTTATTTCAGAAGAAAATCAGGGTGGTCCTCAGCTCCGCAGTCCAGGTCAACCATCAGTCCTGATGAGTGAGCTGAGCTAGTGCTGGAACCTGCTGGTGCTTCACTGTCCATATCTTTGGAAGGGATTTGTGGCCTTGCAAAGCACCCAAGATGCCTGAAAATCAACACACACAGGGCCTCCCTATCCAGCCAGCATTTCCCTTCCAGCTGAGGCAGGTAAAGACTGAATGAGCTCATCACAGGGGAGGGAACTGAGGAGCAGGGCAGCTGGTAATTAAACAAGATAAATTACACCTGATTTCCAACACCAGCTACTAAGGATTGAAGATGATACCTATGGGCCGCATTAACACAGGGGGCAGTTGCCTTGATCAGCCTGTTGTGGGTCATCAAACTGCTTCCTAAATAGAGAGAACCTGAGCAGTAGCTCAGCCACTGCTATATTGTTTCTCCATGTTTGCTCAGTAATTGTTTCCAATGTCTCTGAATTCAAAGTGAGGTGCCCCAAGATGCTCTGGACTTCTGCAAAGACACCTCCTAACCTACTGGGATCATGTGACCTGACCTCACTCCCAGCCAGGCTCCCAAAGGGCCCATTTCAGGATTCCAGTCTCTTCCTCTTTATGCAAACAACCCCCGCTCCCTGCCCCAGCAGCAGGTCTTGTTTATTTGATAGGAATATTTGTTCATCCTAGCACTTGTCCTGACGTCAATTCCTTATCCACCAAAGCACTTCACCTTTCTGGAAAGAAAATACCCAGGCTGGAGTGCAATGGCGCTATCTCGGCTCACCGCAACCTCCGCCTCCCGGGTTCAGGCAATTCTCCTGCCTCAGCCTCCTGAGTAGCTGGGATTACAGGCACGCGCCACCACGCCCAGCTGATTTTTTGTATTTTTAGTAGAGACGGGGTTTCACCATGTTGACCAGGATGGTCTCGATCTCTTGACCTCGTAATCCACCCGCCTCGGCCTCCCAAAGTGCTGGTATTACAGGCTTGAGCCACCGCACCTGGCAAGAAAATTTTTAACACAGTACTATAAGGAAAAATGAGAATATTCACTATACTTATGGCTCAGGTACATTTGAGCAGGTTCTGTGTGATTCAGAAGTCAAGTGGCTTTCTCTTGGTTATCTTTTGATCATGGCCTTTTAACCCAATAATAGCCCTTCCCTGCTGTTCCAGCAGTAAAGCCTTCTGGCCCCTCATCAGGATCTGCCCCCTAGAGACCGCCTAGACACGGCAGGGTCTTCTGCAGTGGAAATGGCACACACTGTCACTTTTCACTCTCCCGCCTTTAGAAAAGCTGGGTGCTTCTTGCACTAGCAGCCAGTCTGGGGAGATGCATCTTTTTTATTTTTTGAAGTGGAGTTTTGCTCTTGTCGCCCAGGCTGGATTGCAATGGCATGATCTCAGCTCACTGCAACCTCTGCCTCCTGAATTCAAGTGATTCTCCCGCCTCAGCCTCCCAAGTAGCGGGGATTACAGTTGCGTGCCATCATGCCCAGCTAATTTTGTATTTTTGTTAATAGAGACGGGGTTTCACCATGTTGGTCAGGCTAGTCTCGAACTCCTGACCTCAGGTGATCTGCCTGCCTTGGCCTCCCAAAGTGCTAGGATTACAGGTGTGAGCCACTGTGCCTGGCCAGGGAGATGACTCTCACGTCGCTTGAGTTGGCAGGCTGCTGTCCAAGGAGGAGAAGTTTCTGCTCTGGCCTGGACAGACTGGAGACTTTTACCTGAGGCACTCACACGGCCAAGCTCTGCCACCACTTCGTCAGCTGTGTTCTCCATAGCGTGGTGCAATAGCAGGTGCATCTTCCAGTTTCTTCCTCCTGGGGACATTTCCACAAAGCAGCTTTGCTCCCCCGCAAGGGATTGGCCAGCCTAAGGGTGATGTACAGCCCGTGGAAGCTGCACCCCTCCAGGTGCTTTCTGTTCTGCTTTTCCAATAAATACAAACAGCGATTTCAACCACAACGGTGAGATGATGAGTGTTTCTTTTGGCTCAGGGAGATTTCAGGATTTCCAGCTTTGGCCTGGAAAAGTGATTTAGTTCCTTTAGGGGAATGCCTGTGAGTAACACCTGGGGCATTGAGGAGCCTGAATTCAAGCCTGCTCTGCTGGCCCTGTCTGGATATGGCCTCACCCCATCTTGCCCTGGGATTTCTGTGTTTCAGCACACCTGCAGAAAAGCAGTGTTCTCCTGCCTGGCTCCTCACCAGGGACAAGCAGCGACATTAATCAATGTGTTCAGAAAAGCACACTGAGATCTCCTGCCACAGGGGACACCCCAGGTCCATGTTATCTGCCGCACTGTCATCCACTGCTGCCCCATCACCTGTTAACTGTAGGAATACATTACACTTCACACACTAAGAATGATTCGGACCTTGACGCATGGTAGCCGGCCCGTCCGGGCACTATCTCGGAGATCCAGGCCATTATTTAGTTTCCCTTTGTGGTGCAAGGAGCCCAAGGGACTTCCAAACTCACGTAGTAACAGGAGCCAGGTAGAGTCTAGAATCTTCTAACTACAGTCCCCAGAAATCAAGACAGCAGCATGTGGGCCATAGCTAGCATGGGTTTAAATTCTTGACCTACTGGAGTTCGAGATCAGCCTGGCCAACATGGTGAAACCCCGCCTCCATTAAAAATACAAAAATTAGCAGGGCGTGGTGGTGGGTGCCTGTAACCCCAGCTAGTCAGGAGGCTGAGGCAGGAGAATAGCTTGAATCCAGGAGGCAGAGGTTGCAGCGAGCTGAGACTGTGCCACTGCACTCCAGCCTGGGCAACAGAGTGAGACTCCATCTCAAAAGAAAAAGAAACATTTTGACCTAAGCTATGGCCAAAAATACCCAGAAAGCCCATTGATTCAACCACAAAGCCAACATAGCCAAAAATCCCAGACATAGGACAACTTAGGTTGAAGTCAGATAGCCTTGCCACAACTCATTCAAAAATCTCAGTAACTAATTGTCAATGAAGGATCTTAATAGATACATTCAGTCCAATTACCGTAAACTCATAAGCCCCACTAGGCTTTCCTGCTAGCAGAAACAGCGCTCCTTCCCTGTCTGATGAAGCTGTCCTTACCCTGCTTAAGGACCACATCATGGCCTTTACTGAGATAGTTCCTTTGTATAAAGAGCCCAGTTGTCCTCATGCTCCACTGTCAGGACCAGCTGCGTGATTTGTGGGACCCCAGTGCAACGTGACAATTCAGAGTCCCTTGTTAAAAAATTATTGAGAATTTCAAGGCAGCAACAGCAGAGCATTAAACCAAGCGTGGGACCCTCTGAAGCACAAGGCTCTGTGTGGCTGCATGGTCAGAGGCCTGTGAAACTGACTCTGCCCATGCTACCATTCCATCTTTACCTCTACACCTGGAATTAGATTAATTGAACATAGGGAAAATCACCGAGTTACACTCAGAAGACTGCTTACACACCAAAATAATTTCAAGATTTTGCTAAATTTATAGTGGTTAAAACCTAGGGATTATACAGTGGGAATGGATATTTAGTGTCTTTCCTAGATTAGCAAAGGGGAAACCTAATTTTAGATTGTGCAGAATTTACTTATATGGGCATGTTTGATAGTGTCCAGATTCAATGTGCTAGCTAACTCTGGCAGCTGGAAGGGGTTCTTGCTCAGTTACTTGAACTATGGACTCAATGGTAAGCTATGCTGAATGAAGACGAGATGCCAAAAGTTGCTAGGTATAATTTGAACAAAATGATCCAAAGTATTAGGAAGAAAGGAGAGTTCAAATTGCAACTCAATCAGCTAGTTCCTAACTTGTGAGAAGACCCAGAACACATTCACTTTAGAAAGTATCACGTGTCAGCATCCTTGAAAAGCACAGAGGCAGGCATCCTCAGAAGCTCAGAGATGAACATGGGCAATGCTGCCATTAAAGTGGGTCCCTGAGCTCGGTGTGGGTGATTGGGTCCTAGAGTACAAACACAGTACACCCTGTAGCTATGCTCAACTTCCAGAGACAAAGTGGATGTGGTCATTGTAATAGGAAGTGGGGCCAAGGAAGTCATCCAAATGATTGATGATAGAGCTCCTAGGACTGAAAAATAGACGGACCTCCTAGGAAAGGGCAGACTGATTGGTATATCAGAAAGCAAGACACGAGAAAGAAGAAGGGGCAAAAGAGAGCGAGCAAGTGAGAGAGGGAAATAAAGAAGAAAGGCAGAGAAAGAAAGAAAAAAAAGGAAAGGGAAAGGAGGGGAGGGGAGGGAAGGATTTTGGGAGGCCGAGGCAGGTAGATCACTTGAGGCCAGGATTTCAAGACCAACCTGGTCAACATGGTGAACTCCGCCAGGCATGGTAGTGGGTGCCTCTATTCCCAGCTACTCGGGAGGCTGAGGAAGGAGAATCACTTGAACCTGGGACGTGGAGGGTGCAGTGAGTCGAGATTGTGCCACTGCACTCCTGCCTGAGTGACAAAGCAAGACTCTGTCTCAAAAATAGAAAAAAAAAAAAAAAAGAAATCTAGATCTGGCAGACAGAAGGCTGACTGCTTACATGTATGGGAAAGTCATGGCCCTTCAACCAATTCCAAGACCTAAGACAATTCATAGACCCCCCGTGATCAAAGGGAGGTCAGGAATCCTTGAAGAAAGACATTGTGGCAACATTACGAGATGCTGTACATCTTCCTAGACTAGTAGAAAGGGAGCTTCAGATGCTTACCAGTGTAAATGCACCACAGAAAAGGAAACCCTAAAACTTTTGTGAGCTTATTGATGCTGGTGCTGACGTCTTACAACAGAGGGGACGTTTATGGGGGCCAGAGAATATATGGTGCTCTGGCACAAATCCACCTCACATTAAGTTTCACAAGTCTGTAAACCCATTCTGTGGCTATTTTCCCCAGCTCCTCAGTCAGTAGTCAGAACAGATATTCTTGGCATCTGGCAGATGCTCACACTGGCTCTCTGAACCATGGGGTTAAAGTTATCGTGTCAGGGAAGGCAAGAGGAAATCTTGGAACTTCAATTTGTTAGTAATGCTAAAGTAGACAAATAGTAAATAAAATATAAACCAGGAGAATCATATTTTACCAAATAGAGAATATTAGGAAAAGGACAGAAATTATAAAAAGGAATCCAGTGGAAAATCTGGTGTTAGAAAGTACAAATAACTGAAATGAAAAATTCACTAAAGGGACTCAACAGCAGATGTGAACAAGCAGAATTATCAGTAAACTTACAGATTAGCCAGGCTGAGGAAGAGAAATAAAAAGGAATGAAGAAGAATGAACAGAGCCTAAGAGATGTATAGGATACTATCAAGTGGACCAACATACACATATTGAGATTCCCAGAAGGAGAGAAGAAAAAGAAAGGGACAGAGAGTAGATTAGAAATTGCCAGGTGCTGGATGTGAATCGGGAGTGGGTACAGGGTTTCTTTTGGAGTGATAAAAATGTTCTAGAGTTAGATAGTGGTAGTATTTTACAACACTGTGAATATACTAAAAACCACTTAATTATATACTTAAAAATAGTTAAAATAGGGAATTTTTGTTGGCAAATTTTATCTTAATTAAAAAAGTTATCATCTTGGTTCCTCCTGCCCTCCCTTTGTCAATATAATCCCTCACTGGATGCAGCTTACCCAGCACCGGTGTCTTCACTTGTACCATTTCCTCTACCTTTTGCCTTGTCCTCCTTTTGTCCACCTCCATCTGAGGAAATCCTACTCAATTTAAAAAATCTTGCCCGAGTGCTATCATGATTCTCATTCCTCATAGCCACTTTTGTAATTCTTTAAATTATTATAGTTTGGACTTGGATAGCTATTGAGAAGACCTGGGCTATCCAGTCTAAGCCCAACTGGAGAGTTTTGCTAAGTATCATTTTGTTAAATTGTGTGTGTTTTTTTTTAAACGTACTATCAAACTACCATCTTAACTATTTTGAAGAGTGAAGTTCAGTCGTGTCAAGTGTATTCACGCCATTGTGCAACAACTGAGTATCCCTGAAACCTTGATTGGTGAAGTGCTCCCTAACCTCCTAATTGGAAGCAGTGACTGCTCCTTCCGTAATTCTATAGCATTTGGGGCATGCTCTTGTTCTAGACCACATTTCTTTCCAGTTAGCGCTGGTGTCTGTCCCTCTCATTAATTTTTGAGCTCCTTGAGGATAGGGTGTATGGCTACTTCACTTCTGACCTTCATCTCCTGCACACTGTGACACTAACTAAATGCTCTTTGAGGAAAGAATGAAGGGATGAAGACAGCAGCATCACGTACCGAGGCTGCCACCATCATAGAACTGCAGGTGTGAAGTGAAGGGGGCAAAGAAGGACTCTTCACCACTCAGGTTTCCGCTTCTTCCTCTGCATCCTGGCCTCACATCTTGCCTCAGCCCTGGCCAAGAGCAGGGGCCATAACGATCACTCCTTGGGTTCTAGGGTCTTCTCAGTGGCTGGTCTCAAGAAAAATCCTACCCTAGAATAGTTCTGTGGCTAAATCCTCTAGCAATTGAACTGCCATGATTCAAAACTGTTTGTTCTAGGTATGAAGATTTTTCTAGCTTCTAACTCTTTCCAGCTTCCAACTTTCCTGGATTATAGGATCACGCAAAACATCCTCCAGTAGCACCATTGGCTCCCCACCTTGCACGACCAACATACAATAAGATGGCTACATGGCAAACTCACTTCTTGGTTTCCCAGAAAGCCTCTTGCTTTTCTGCCCACTTGCCCTCCTGCTGCTACCCCCTGGGTGTCTCCAGATCATATTGGCTTTGGCCCTAGAGGCTGCACATAGTGAAGGGGTAAAACTCTAATTAGTTTGTCTGCAGCTTTCTTCCACTTTTGCTAAGGGCTCACAAAGGAGGCTGAAAAAGGGAACTAAAGTGAACCACTTTTTTGTTATCTGTTTTTTCCAACGAATCCTGCTTCCCCTGAAAGAATTATGAGTTGGCTGCATTATTCTGCTCCTACAAGATGAATCTCCAGTTGCCAGATGCTTGGGCATGAACTAAATGGTCTGGCATTTCATTTCTTCCTGTCCAATAAAATGAGAATATTTAAACCAGACACAGAAATGTCCTTTTCTTTTATTAAAAACATGTCTTTATTGTGTAGCCGGGTATGTTGGGAGTGGACTGCAAAATTTCTGGACCTTTGGATGCTGGAAACACGGACAAAACTGCCACTCTGAAAGTGCCAGACAATTACATAATGAGACTCTAAACTAATGGTTCTCAACCCTGGGTGCCCAGCGGAAACAACTGGGAGCTGTAAATGAAAGGGTACCTGCCAGCTTCCCCATTCCTACCTGCATGGGGCTCCAGCATAGGCATTGAAAACAAAACAAACCAATGCAAAACAAAACATCTTCTGCATAACGATACTATGCAGCCAGGATTGAAAAATCACTACTCTAAGGGTAAAAAGAGGTTCTTTCCCTTTGGGATAAACACTTTATTCTGGGAGAAATTATTGAGTCCCCTTGATGAGAAGATATAAATTAAGGCCCTTGGAGTAGCTCCAAATAGCAGTAAACTGATCCAAACGCAAACACTCTAGACTGATATGTGAATGATCTATTGCTGTTTAACAAGTGACTACACACTTAGTGGCTCACAACAACACATTTATTATCTCACAGTTTCCAGGGTTCAGGAATCTAGGCATGGCATACCTGGGTTCTCTGCATCAGGGTCTGTCACAAGCTTACAATCAAGATACTAGGCAGGGCGAGGGTCTTATCTGAAGGTTCGACTGGGAAGGATCCGTGTCCAAGCTCACATGATGGTTGGCAGGATTTGGCTTCCTGCAGGTTGTTGAACTGAAGCCCTCAATTCCTCCCTGGCTGCTGGCTACCCTCAGTTCCTTGCCAAGTGGCCATCCCCAGCATGGCTGCTTGCTTCATTAAAGTGTGCAGACTGTCTATGACAAGATGTAAGTCACAATCTTAGGTAACCTCATCAAGGAAGTGATGTGCCATCACCTTTGCAATATTCTGCTGATTAGAATCAGGTCACAGGTTCCATGCATGCCCAAACGGTGGGAAATCCACAGGGCCATGAACACCAGGAGCTGAGGACCTAGGGGAGCCAGCTTAGTTGGCCTGCCACACCTGGGCTTTCCTAATTCAGCTTAACGGTATCAAGTGCAGCCTATGATGAGGCAAGTACACCCCAACAGACACAGTTTTATCACTGTCCCCACTATTTCCATTCTACCACCACCAGGGGCTTTGTATTTTTATGAGGGGCAACTGGCAACCCCCGAGGTATCTGGGAATGATGGAAGCACTGGTAAGTCATCCACTGTCTCCCTGATGTAGGCCAATATCCAGCAAAGAATGTATAACACTCAAAAGCACAGAGAAAAATCCAGGATGAAAAGGAATTCTAAGGGTTCTGCAGGCCAACTCCAATCCAAACTCAAAGCCCTTCTTTAAGTAGCCCTCTGTTTTAGTTAGTTCAGGCTGCTATAACCATAGACTGGTGGCTTAAAGAACTAACTAAAAAAAAGAACTAACACTGATTTCTCTCAGTCCAGGCGCAGTGGCTCATACCTGTAATCCCAGCACTTTGCGGGGCCGAGGCAGGCAGATCACGAGGTCAAGAGATCGAGACCATCCTGGCCAACATGGTGAAACCCCGTCTCTACTAAAAATACAAAAATTAGCTGGGTGTATGTTGTACACCTGGAGTCCCAGCTACTTGGGAGGCTGAAACAGGAGAATCACTTGAACCTGGGAGGCGGAGGTTGCAGTGAGCCGAGATCGTGCCACTGCGCTCCAGCCTGGTGACAGAGCAAGACTCCAACTCAAAAAAAACAGCAACAACAACAAAAACTAACACTGATTTCTCTCAGCTCTGGAGCCTGGAAGTCCAAGATCTGGTTTGCAGACAGCACCTCCTCATTGTATCATCACATGTCAGAGAGCAGAGAGAGAGAAGCAGCAGTTTCTAGCAGTTTCTCTTCTGTCTCTTCTTAGTAACCCCCACATGGGGCTCCCCTCTCATGACTCAGTTACCTCCTAATTACCTCTGACACCATCACACTGTGGGGTAGAGCTTCAACATGGGCATTTTAGGGGGACACAAACAGGCATGTCGTAGCGCCCTCTCTGCTGGCTGTCTGGGCTCTATGGAGAAATTGACGCTGACAAAGAATGTTTCATAAGGAGAAGCCCATTGCTGTGAGAAGGTAAAGGACAGCACTGACTTTTCTTCTTCTTCCTTGGAAATGCTTTCATTGTGATGCCTAGAGGTGGCTTAGCTTCTCTGCACTGGTTTCCTCATCAGTAAATTTAAAATCAATCTATCAATCAGTCATCACGATCTTCACATCTCTTGCTTTCCAATATGACCCCTGAAAATAGGTGGAGGCCACTGATTTTTTACACTTGCTCAAGTATGTGGGTCTCTTCCAAGGCGTAGCTTTCCCTAAACCCCACACTGTGGTTTGTAGCCTGTGTTTAAAAACAGTCTTCTTTGCAAGCTTGGTTTTGCTTTAGGTCCCCAAGGCCGTTACTTTAGTTCTAGTTAAGAGCTCAGCCCCGCGTGTTTAGTTTGGAAGAGGCAGGCTGCTGCAGATCTCTGGATGACCCAACCCAAGTTCACACGGAAAGTTTTTCTAAGCATCAGCTAGAGGGAAGGGCTGGCCTGGCCTCCCCGGCGTCCATCCAGGTAGCCCTGTCTGTGTCCCAGAGGCACCGACCTTTCAGATCCACCCAGCCCGCCTGGTGCCAAGAACTATTCACCGGAGGGGTGGGGGGGCTTCAGAGAGGAAAGCAACACATCACATTGAGAGAAATGATTTTTTTCCACAATTTTTTCTTGTTTTGACTACGAGCATCAGTGATGATTAGTAGAACATTTGTCCTGGCCTCACTGTAGAATTTCCATCCCACCCTGCATCCCAGCAAGCCAGGGCCAGGGCTCTCACAGGCCTTCCTCACCTCTACATCGTGGCCGATGGCCCCCCTGGCACACAGCAGGGTCCCAGGTTGGGGTGGGGAACATGACAAGTGAGAAGGCTTTCGGCCCAGGAAGCCGAGGAAAGAGTGATGGGACAGGATTCTCCCACAGTCCTGACGCGTCGCACAGAGGCTGTTTCTGCTTTAAAAATCCCATGGGTTGTGGTTGCACATTTTCAACCTGTGCCATTGGTCTCTTTTTCATTTTCCTTTTACAGTGGGACTTTCAGGGATTGGATGGTGGTGGGAAAAGGGAATGTTAGCACCTGCAAATCAGAACTCCCAGAAAGTAACCAGAGAGCACTTCACAAAGAGCTGTTCTACCCCTCTGAGGAAGGGTTCCTGTCCTCAACTCATCCTGACCATTTTGGCCTCAGACAGCAAATGCCAACAAGCCCAAGTGATGTGTCAAACACATTGTTTTCCAGCTCTTCAATAATCAAATGTCGTGGAGGCTTTGGGCTTCCGGGAGTCACCAGTTCCTCTTTTATGTCTCCTCAGGCTGCAAACATGTAACCCCTCCCTTTTCTTCCAAAATATCGTGATTGATACATACAGAAGCTTCTAGCACTTTATCATACTATCTAGTGAGGGAGAGGTGTTTCACCTCAGTAAGAGGCATAAACAATATTTCAAAAGAGAAACAAATTCTAGCATCTCCCTGCGTTCATCACTGTTTCTCTCAACCCATGAACTCTGCCCTCTTCTCCAGCGATGGAAATCATGCCAGGTTTTCCCTTTGCCTTCATGCCTCCCTATTGGGTAATTCACATGCATAAATTAATACTCTTCAGCATGGAAAGAGGCTCTTTTTCAAAATAACAAAAGTCTGAACCATTTCAACTTCCACTTTGCTTTGAAATTTTTCTGCCCCCCTCTCTTCCCCTCCCCTCCCCTCTCTTTCCCTCCCCTCCCCCCTCCTCTTTTCAGACAGGATCTCACTATTGCCCATGCTGGAGTGCAGTGGCGCAATCCCAGCTCACTGCAGCCTCGGTCTCCTGGGTTCAAGTGATTCTCCCACCTCCGTCACATGAGTGATTGGGACCACAGCAACAGACCACCAGGCACAGCTAATTTTTGACTTTTTTGTACAGATGGGTTCTCACTTTGTTGCCCTGGCTGGTTTTGAACTGGGCTCAAGTGGCCTTCCCGCCTTGGCCTCCCAAAGTGCTGGGATTACAGGTGTGAGCCACCGTGCCTGGTCCCACTTTCTTATCTGGACCCACTGAATCCCTTCTTCCTATCTCAATAGATTTGGAGGATAAACCTTGCTGAGAAACTGAGACCAGGGTGATGTTTTCCGCTTCCTCTTCGGAGGACAGCTAGTGCTTAGTTCTCACTCATTTCTCTCGTGGTGGCTCACACCTGTCATCCCAGCACTTTGGGAGGTCGAGGCTGGAGAATCACTTGAGGTCAGGAGTTTGACACCAGCCTGGCCAACATGGTGAAACCCCATCTCTACTAAAAATACAAAAATTAGCTGGGCATGGTGGTAGATGCCTATAATCCCAGCTACTCAGGAGGCAGAGGCAGGAGAATTGCTTGAACCTGGGAGACAGAGGTTAGAGTTAGCTTAGATTGAGCCACTGCATGCCGGCCAGGGTGACAGAGCGAAACTTAGTGTCAAAAAAAAAAAAAAAAAAGAAGAATAAGTTGGATACAGGCTGCATTCCCAGATCTCTCCAGTGTGTTGGGTTGGAACATAAAAATAGCCTTCTCCCCTGCAGGGGACAGATCTGAATTAGAAATCTTAAATTCTTTCTCAATTTCATTTTCCACGGAAGAGACTAGATTTAAAACCAGGCAACTGGCAAAGAGCCACACAGTTTTCCAGCTTGCTGGCCATGACATCTCATGAGAACAACTCAAAACACTTACAAAAGTCTTTGGTTTCAGGAGCTCAGCAGGAGGCTGGAGCGCATCCATCCATCTCTGGCCCATGATGCTGCTAACAAGGTTGCATATGCTGTGGTGCTCAGTGATGAATGCAAATGGCGCCCAGTGCCTGGCAGAGCTTGGAAATTTGCCGTGTTGTTAGCCGCCACACTCCCTGATAATTGTTCCCTGTGCCATCTTTAAAAACCCATGTCTGGCCTTGGGCTAAGGGTTCAGTGATCTACAATGAGGCTGCCTCAGCCCATGCTTGGAGCTTCAATTAATCCATTCTGAACCATGATATCCCAGAGACAGCTCATTAAGTTCTTCAACAGATATTTAATGAGCACTTAGCGTGTATGTGCCCGCCACTGTGCTAGCTCTGGCTGGCAGGGATGGCCACGACAGGCAGACTTCCTTTCAACATGCAGTCAGACTCCCTCTCCACTGGTGGAGAGAGACAATGAACTTGAACCAATCATTATCATTACAAACAACTGCTTGCAATGAGACCAATGGCGTGCTGGTCAAGGCAGTGCTACCATGGGAAGGGAAACTAAGGGAGGAGACCCATTTTACATAGGATGGTCAGAGAAGGTGATTCTTACAAGGTGGTCTTTAAAATGAGAAGAACTGGCCAGGCATGGGGGCTCATGCCTGTAATCCCAGCACTTTGAGAGGCTGAGGTGGGCAGACTGCTTGAGCCTAGGAGTTCAAGATCAGCCTGGCAACATAGCAAGACTGTTTATTCAAAAAATGCAAAAATTAGCCAGGCATGGTACCATGCACCCCACAACTCAGTCTTAGCTATTTGCGAGGCTGAGGGAGGAGGATCGCTTGAGCCCAGGAGGTCAAGGCTGCAGTGAGCTGTGATTGCACCGTTGCACTTGAGCCTGGGTAACAAAGCTGTACCTTGTCTCCAAAAACAAACAAACAAGAAAGCTGGAGAAGGACTTACAAGGAGCCTGCAGATATATATGATCCCTCAGGGAAGAGACTATTCATTGGAGTACAGTAACTAGCTATCGTGTCTCATGTGTAATGAGAACCACCTCTGTGCTCCCCCCACTTTCCTGCCCCCACCGCATAGGCATCTAGAGAGAATGAAGTACACTTTAGAAGGTGACAAGAGGAAGTGGTGGTTCCTGCAGTGAATGCAAGGAGAGATAACAACAAAATGCTTTAAGTTGCTGTGAGTGTTTCCTTGCATCTTTAGCCTTGACCTTGCCCCTGAACTCCAGACTCATATCCGGTTGCAGACATGCCAATTCCACGTGGTTGTCTAGCAGGCATGTCTAATTTAGCAAGTCAAAAGCAGAACTCCTGGCTTCCTGCTTCACACTTCCTTCCCTCGGCAGAGGGCACCATCATCTTCCCAGCTGCACAACTTAAAATCACTCAGTGCCATTCTTGAGTCTGTCTCATTTCCTCCCTCAACACAGCAGCAAGCCCTGCTGACCCAATCACCAGCATGTACCCAGAGTCCATGTACTCTGCTCCTTCTCTAAGACCACCAGCCCAGTTCAAGTCCCTGGTGCCTGTGCCAGTGTCACGACCTCCTACACTCTTGCTGGCTTCCATCACTGTTCCCACCATGACGAATTTTCCACAACATAGCCTTGGATCCATGCCCGCCACAAACCTACCTTGAACCATTCTGAACCCGCAGCCTGGCTCACTTCTCTCCAGTCATACTGGGCTTTCTAGTCCTTGACTGCCCAAGCTCATTCCAGCCTTTGCACTTATTATTCCTTCTGCCTGGAGCCCCTCAGATCCTTGCATAATCTCTTCCTCTTTCTTTAAAACTTGGTTCAGACACTCCCTGAGGGTTCAGGAAAAATTTATCTGTGCAATCTCTCCAATATATTCCCTAGGTAAGGATATTACTTTGTTTAATTTCATTCATTGCATGTATTTCTACCTGCAATTGTCATTTTACTTGTCTATGGTGTTTCCTCTCGTTTTTTAGAAAATTAGTGCCATGGAATACTATGCAGCCATAAAAAAGAACAATATCAGTCCTTTGCAGGAACATGGGTACAGCTGGAGGTCATTATCTTTAGCAACTAACACAAAAACAGAAAACTCAATACTGCATATTCTCACTTATAAGTGGAAGCTAAATAATGAAAACACATGGATACATAGAGGAGAACAACAGAGATAGGGGCCTACCAGAGGGCAGAGGTGGGAGGAGAGATAGAAACAGAAAAAATAACTACTGGGTACTAGGCTTAGTACCTGGGTGATGAAATAATCAATACAACGAACACTTGTGACAAGAGTTTATCTATATAACAAACCTACACATGTACCACTGAACCTAAAAGTTTTTGTTTTTGTTTTTGTTTTTTTCCAAAAAAAGCTAATAAATCCCTTCTTTAGAAAAAAAGAAAAAGAGGCCAGGCACAGTGGCTCATGCCTGTAATCCCAGCACTTTGGGAGGTCAACGTGGGTGGATCACAAGGTCAGGAGTTCAAGACCAACCTGGCCAAGAAGGTAAAACCTCATCTCTACTAAAAATATAAAAATTAGCCGGCATGGTAGCAGGTGCCTACAATCCCAGCTACTCAAGAGGCTGAGGCAGAGAATTGCTTGAACCCAGGAGGCAGAGGTTGCAGTGAGCCAAGATCATGCCACTGTACTTCACTCTAGCCTGGGTTACAGAGTGAGACTCCATCTCAAAAAAAAAAAAAAAAAGAGAAGAGAAAAGAAAAGAAAATTAGCTCCGTGGGCCCAGAGTCCCTGTCTGTTTTACGCATATATATATACATACGTACAAACGTACTTGCGTGTGTGAGTTTTAATAGAGACAGGGTCTCACTTTGTTGCCCAGGCTGGTCTCGAACTCCTGGGCTCAAGCAGTCCACCCACTTTGGCCTCCTGCGCCCTGTCTGTTCAGGTTCCTGATCTACTTCTCAGAACGGTGCATCTGTCCTGCCTACCAACATCAGTGCCTGACTCACAGAGTGTGCTCATTATATGTTTGTTGGATGAATGCATAAATGAATAAAATACAGTAGGAAATACTTTCATAACAGTCTTAAAATATATATTGAGAAAACCTTATCACTACCATTTACTAGATGAAGAACTGAAGGCTGAGAGACCCAGAGAGATTAAGTAACTTGGTTAAAAGCACACAAATCGTCTCTGGTGAAGCTGGAATTCCATGCAGACACACGTGTTCTAACCCTACTTCCTATCTTTGTTGCTGCAACCACATTGTACAATTTTTCAATCATCTTTGGGTTATAAATTACATACAATAAAATATACCCATTATAACTTCATCGCTCAATGAGTTTTGACAAATATATACACCCATGTGACCACCACCAAGATATAAAAATGAGATACAGAATATTTCTATCACGCCCAATACTGTCCTTGTTCCCCTTTGCAGTCAATCTCTGTCATCCTGGGCACTGGGCAACTCCTGACCTTTTTCTGCTGGTGCTTGTAGTTTTTGTGTGTTACCTGAACTGCTTTTCACCCTTAAGGCATATGGTCTCTCTACGCTTTTGGCTTCTCATTTGTTATATACAGATGTGTTGAGATTCACTTGGGTGGCAGCAAAAGATCACAGAAAATACTAGCAAAAGTTATAGATCGTAATCTCAAACCTTTTGGAAGGCCAAAAGGTTTTACTGGGGCAAGCTGAAGGCAGCCTACTCATTAAAATTAGCACAGGAAAGAGAGACGATCAGAGGCCTTCACAGTTTAAGTCTGTTTACCCCACATCCCTTTACCTCTACTCTGTTTACTCATGTAAACTTTGTGCTGGATGGTCCTCTCAGGGGGAAATCAAGGGGAATTCCCTGTGAATAACATTTACTCTGGGCCTGGAACCTAAAGCTTTTTATCATTGGTAATATCACTCTTTTAACCAAGTTAATTATCCACAAGTGTGTTGGCTTAGAACACCTTTGTAAAATTCATACTGAATAAATGTAACAATGGCAAGGGAGTCTTGGTTGATTGGTTGCATTTTGCCCTCTGAAAGCAGCCAGCAGCCATCCCTAGCCCACTTGTACCACTGCAATGGTCTGAGAGTGCATTCATTCATCCCTCCTTCAGTCAGGTCCTGCAGGCCAGACATCTGCAGGTGGTGGTCAACGTCCCACAGATGATGACAACATCTTCCTCATAGCTATACATGAGAATAGTCGACGTCTCTAAAGTGCTTAGAAGGGTATTCACCATTGTATTAATCTACTTGCACTGCCATTACAAAATACCACAGACCGGTGGTTTAAACAACAGAAATTCATTTTCTAAAAGTCCTGGAGGCCAGAAGTCCAGATCAAGGTGCTGGAAGATTCATATTCTGGTGAGGGCTGTTTTCCTGGCTTGTAGACAGCCACCTTCTCCTTATGCACATGTGACATGGTAAAAGCCCCATAAAGCTGCATACCTCAACCATACCTCGGCTTTCTGTTGAAACTGCTCTCTGTGACCCTAATGTGACAGGCAAGCCGTCCAAACCCACGCCATCTTGGCCCCTGTGACTTGTAATAAGTAATTAAGGACTGCAATTTCCACCCTACACAGCCAATATGTAAACAAACGCTTATCTTGACTTTTGTGAACCACTTAAGTAACAACCAGAATGTCAAAAGTCCCCTGGCCCTCAGAATGTCCGGAGCCCCTCACCCTCATCTTTGCCCAAGAATCCACTGGAATGTCCAGAGCCCCTAACCCTCGTCTCTGCCCATGAAGTGATTTACAGAATGCACTAGCCCTCAGAACGTCTGAAGCCCCTCACTCCCACCCCCGCCCCTCACCCTCACTCCCGAGGTGGTTTTACGGGTATAAAAGGTCTTGACACTCTCCTTTTGGGGCCACGTGTTAGAGAGACTCAAGTCCTCCGTGGCCGCCAGCAATAAAGACCCAGCTATTTGGCATACTTTTGTCTTGGTGGTTACTTTCTATGCTGGCTCCATTATAACACACACACATGGCATTTCCCTCTGCTTGGGCAGAGAGAGAGAGCTCTTTGGTAACTTCTCCTCCTCCCTTTTTTTTTTTTTTGAGATGCTGTCTTGCTCTGCTGCCCAGGCTGGAGTACAGTGGTGTGATCTCAACTCACGGCAACCTCTGCCTCCCGGGTTCAAGCAATTCTCCTGCCTCAGCCTCCCGAGTAGCTGGGTTGACAGAAGTGCACCACCACAACCAGGTATTTTTTTTTTATTTTTGGTACAGATGGGGTTTTGTCACGTTGGCCAGGATGGTCTCTCTTGACCTTGTGATCCACCTGCCTTGGCCTCCCGAAGTGCTGGGATCACAGGCATGAGCCACCACACCAGGCCCTTCTCCTCCTCTTATAATGAGACCAAAGCCATTATATTAGCACCTGCCTTTGTATCTCATTTAACCCTGATTACCTGCCACAGTCTCCATCTCATATCATCACACTGGGGGTAGGGCTTCAAAATACAAATTTTGGGAATACACAATTCAGTTTATTCAATCATTATCATCACAAGGTCATGCAACTAGTAAATTGCAGAGCTGAGGCTTGCCTCAAGGCCTTGAGGGTTTGCTCCTTCCATTCCCCAAGACTTCCTCCCTGTGTACCAAAGCCCTCAGAATGATATACAGAGTGATATGGGAAGATGTGTGATCTTTCTTTGCAGAAGTGGTGACTTTCCTAGTAGACCTGCACTGTGGCTGTCTCATCTCAGTCCTAGAAAGGTTGGCTAGGCTGGATGCAGTGGCTCATACCCATAATCCCAGCACTTTGGGAGGCCGAGGCAGGCGGATCACCTGAGGTCGGGAGTTTGAGACCAACCTGACCAAAATGGAGGAAACTCCATCTCTACTAAAAACACAAAATTAGCCAGGCATTGTTGTGGGCTCCTGTAATCCCAGCTACTTGGGAGGCTGAGGCAGGAGACTCCCTTGAACCCAGGAAGCAGAGGTTGTGGTGAGCTGAGATCGCACCATTGTGCTCCAGCCTGGGCAACAAGAGTGAAACGCCATCTCAAAAAAATGAATAAATAAAAGGCTGGCTAGAGCAATAGAACGGGCGAGGCTTTCAGGTGAGACAGCCCTGGAATGGAACCTGTGACATGGGACTAAAAGGATCAGGGTCCATGAGGTCACGAACGGTAAGAACTTCCCACATGCTTGACCATTAGTGGGTGACCAGCCCATGGTGGCTGGGATTGATTTCACATGGGGACCCTCCCAGTAAAGGCCTCTTTAAGCCCCATTTGCTGACTCCAAACTCATCGGCCTCCTTCACCCCTCTTCATGGTCTCTACACGCTATCATTTCTGCAAGACAATTCCAATGAACCTGAATGGACAGAAGTTTCTAAATTATAGGTCTTTGCCCAAGAGTCAGAAAGCAGTATGTTTCTCTTTTGTTTGAAGATACGGTGTCACTCTGTTGCTCGGGCTGGAGTGCAGTGGCGCAATCATGGCTAACTGCAGCCTGGACCTCCCAGACTCAAGTGATCCTCTTCCTGCCTCAGCCTCCCAAGTAGCTGGTACTATGGGAGGATTATGGCTATTTTTTTTTTCTTGGCAGGGACAGGGTTTCACTATGTTGCCCAGGCTGGCCTAGAACTCCTCGGCTCAAAGCAATTCTCCCACCTTTGCCTTCTAGACTGCTGGGATTATAGGCATGAGCCACCGTGCCCAGCTAGCAATGTCTTTTATGATTTAACTAACCCTAAAAGCAAAGACAATATAGCAGAAGTGAAGGAGCACATCCCTAAAAACCATTTTCTTCTCCCAGGAGATGTGTTTTCCTCAGTAGAACTGAGCTTGACATCCCAGGGAAAAACTGCATCTTAAAGAGGAATTGCAGGGAGCTGTATTAGTTATTTTCACGCCTCTGATAAAGACATGCCTGAGACTGGGAAGAAAAAGAGGTTTAATTGGACTTACAGTTCCACATGGCTAGGGAGGCCTCAGAATCACAGCGGGAGGCAAAAGGCACTTCTTACGTGGTGGTGGAAAAAGTAAAAGGGAAGAGGAAGATGCAAAAACCAAACCCCTGATAAAACCGTCAGATCTCGTGAGATTTATTCACCACCACGACAACAGTGTGGGGAAGCCAGCCCTATGATTCAATGATCTCCCACCAGGTCACTTCCACAACATGTGGGAATTAAGGGAGTACCATTCAAGATTTGGGCAGGGACACCAAGCCTAACCATGTCAGGAGCAATTGGAATACAGCTTAGATTTCAATTATTTCATCTAAAAATGCAATAGCTTATGAAGAGCCAACCTCAAGGCATCCTGATAAGAAAATGATGCCCTTTCCAACAAAAATACTTCTGCAGTCATGAGAGAGGTTTTGGGAAACATTTGGTCCTTTTCAAACTAGAACTAAACTAAATGTTTAAAATCTTAATTTAGGGCAGCTGGTCTTATTTGATACTGCCAAGTTGTTCTTCCCTTAAAAGGTACGGTGAGTGAAGAAACTGAAGGCTAGAATATGGTCAGCATGGCTTTAATCCCATGCTCTTAAAAAGATGTTCAGCCCCGCCCCGACAAGGTGCACTCTAATTGGCTGACAATAGTCAAATGACTACAGAACTCTTGCTAATGGCTGTGGCCCATGTGGAGGAGACTCACCAGTGTGAGGCCCTGGGCTATAATTTGGTCTGCACCAGGTTCTGGGTTTCTCTTTTTCCCCTTTTATTGTCTTACTGAATCTTCAAAACTGGCCTGAAACAAGTATTTTGCAATAAAAAATGAAGCCCCATTTTACAGATGGGGAAAATGAAGGTCAGAAAGGCTAACTTGCCCCTTATTCATATAACTAGCAAGTGATGAAGCTGGTTTGGGAAGCTTGAGCTGTCTGCTTCCAAAGCCACCAAGCAAATTGCAGAGTAGAATATTAATAAGAGCAACTATCTGGGGAGCCCTCACTAGGGACTGAGGCACCGCAGGATACACTTTCGGCGGGTAGAGAGTCCACATGGTGTTGGAAGATTCGAGAGATGAAACATTTTGGAAAATGGATAGGAACTGGAATATGCCATTGAGTGGATCTATTGGGAAGGCTTCACTTCTTAAATGATTTTTCTCTTGGATATTGAGAAAAGTCGTATTTAACACATTACTATAAAGTCCATCTCACCCCCTACAATGAAATGACATTTAAATATTTTTATCCTTTGGTAGCAGGCACTAGGGAACAGGTGGAAACATGGAGAACTCCACATTGAGCTCACTAAGGGGGTGAAAAGAAATAAATTACATTGAATGTGTCATATGTGAGAAATAGATACCTACCCGGTTGATAGAAACAAGCTAAACATGGCCAGGTGCAGTGGCTCACGCCTGTAATCCCAGCACTTTGGGAGGCCAAGGTGGGTAGATCACCTGAGGTCAGGAGTTCAAGACCAGCCTGGCTAAAGTGATGAAATCCTGTCTCCACGAAAAATACAAGTTAGCTGGGTGTGGTGGTGCATGCCTATAATCCCAGGTACTTGGGAGGCTGAGGCAGGAGAATCACTTGAACACAGGAGGCGGAGGTTGCAATGAGCCGAGACCGCACCACTGCACTCCAGCCTGGGTGACAAGAGCAAAACTTCATCTCAAAAAAAAAAAAAAAAAAAGAAAAGAAAAGAAACACGGCAGTGAAGCAACCTCAACCAAGATTCCTTTGGTTCTAAATGTTAGACGCCCTCATTTAAGCTACATTAAACTAAAAAGGAGACCTCAGTTCAAATTAATTTTTGAATTACTAATACAGTCACATCTTCCCACTGGAACCAGGGACAGGAAATGACATCCTATCAAAGGGTGTGTCAGCCCAGCTGGCAGGAAAGTGGGATCCTGGAGGGATGAGAACCCACAGACTCCAGGAGCACAGCTGAGGGGCCACCGGGAGAGACTGAAACTAGCCTACGCATCTTCACCATATGCATGGGAAAGAAACAGCTTTGAGGAGAAGAAAGGCGCTGACTGAGTCCGACATGTAGCTGCGACTTATTGTTACCGAACCTTCATTCTCCGCTTGAGAATTTGAAATAAAGAAATCAATTTGATATGAAAAAACTAGCTTGACTCCATCATAACCAATGGTGGAAGTTAACACAGGCTGGGCCAGGCACGGTCGCTCATGCCTGTAATCCCAGCATTTCGGGAGGCCAAGGTGGGCGGATCACAAGGTCAAGAAATCGAGAGCAGCCTGGCCAACATGGTGAAGCTCTGTCTCTACTAAAAATACAAAAATTAACTGCATGTGGTGGCGCTTGCCTGTAATCCCAGCTACTTGGGAGGCTGAGGCAAGAGAATTGCTTGAACTCGGGAGGTGGAGGTTGCAGTGAGCCGAGACTGTGCTACTGCACTCCAGCCTGGGCAACACAGTGAGACTCTGTCTCAAACAAAAACAAAAACAAAAAAAACCCAAAAATAAAATAAATAAAACACCTACCACAAAAATACAGAATCCCAGAATCTGTCCTTCCATCCGACTCTAAGAGTGTAGTGAAGCTGTGAGCCTAAATGTTTTCCATGGTCTCAGATATCTGTGCCCTACCATGGAGTGCTGGAGTCAGCTCACACTGGCTTGTGAGAGTTGATTGTGTGTATCTCCTTCCACTCCCCACTCAGTGACTTCATGGGATAGCTGGAAATGAGTCGGAGTGGGAGCATTTACACCACAAAGGTCACTAAGTGCTACAAATCGGGGCTTACTTTTCCCCATGGAGAGCTGCGTCACCAGCACAGCACAGCTCCCAATCCTATGTGTCAGGCTGGCCACAGGGCACCCAGACAGCTGGCGAGACATTGTTTCTGGTTGTATCTTGGCGGATGCTCCTGGAAGAGACTTGCCTTTGGATTGGGGGACTCCTAAAGCAAATGGCACTCCTCAGCGTGACTGGGCATCATCCAATCCACTAAGAGCATGAATAGAACAAAAAGGCAGAGGAAGAAGGACTCTGCTCTCTACCTGGCTGCTGAAGTTGGACTGTGGATCATCTCCTTCCTCCAGGCTCCTGGTTCTCAGACCTTCAGATTGGAACTTGACTCTATACCCCTAGGTCTCTAGCTCGCGGGCCTTTGAGCTATGCCATTGATTTTCCTGGGTTTCCACTTGCAGAAGGCAGATTGTGGGATCTCTTAGCCTTCATAACTGTGTGGGTCAGTGCTTTACAGTAAAGCTCTACATACTGCATATACATATAAATAAATATAAATAGGCCAGGCATGGTGGCACATGCCTGTAACCTCACATGCTGGGAGGCTGAGGCAGGAGGATGGCTTGAGCTCAGGAGTTTGAGACTAGTCTGAGCAACACAGGGAGATCCCCATCTCTACAAAAATTAAAAAAAGAATAGCTGGCATGGTCCCAGCTACTTGCGAGGCTGAGGCAGGAGGATCACTTGAACCTGGGAGGTTGAGGCTGCAGTGAGCTGTGATGGCGCCACTGCACTCCAGCCTGGGCAAAAGAGTGAGATGCTGTCTCAAAATAAAATAAAATAACCTAAGTTTATGGCCTATTTCTGAGTCAACTCATGCTTCTCCAAAGCTCTGGCCAATAGCTGTTTTCTCCTGGGATCACTTCTCCATAAATAAGGCTTCACCCTAGACCCAGTCACTGCCTCAGATTCTCTAGAGCTTTGCCAGCCACAAGTTCCTCTGGATTCCCTTTGCCTCTCCCTCGAATTGCAGCATTCAGGCTGAGAATTGTGGCTCCCTTCCACCACAAAGCTTATCTGATGTTTCATTCTCTGGGCAAACAGATTTCCAGCTGGGGCTGCCAGCAGCCCTGAGCACTAGCCAAGTCCTACAGAAAAACTAAGAGTTTGGGGTTCCTTCTCTGTGTTCTCAGCTCCAGCCTGGCCAGAAACTACCTCTAGTCCCCACAGCCCACCAGGTTCCACGCCACTCCTGCCGTGCACCTGGCCTTGCCAACCCACCTTCCCTGCTAACCCCCATGCCTGCCTTGCACGTGGCCACCCTGTTTGGAGCCAGGGCACTGCTGGCACCCATCCTCTGAATGGGAGCCTCTGGGCTCCCTTCAGACCCTGCATCCCTCAAATTGCTCACGTATGACAATTTGAGTCCCAAGCTGAATAACTGTAACCAGTGGCAAATCTGGGGGGAAAGGATGAGAATCAAAAAACATTGAGGGGCACTCTTCCTGATCCAGAATTTTCCAGTTAAAGGCCAAATCTGAAAAAAAAAAAAAAAAAAGAACCAACTGTGCTAAGTACCCCTCCTACTAACCCCTCCTACTAAAGACAGAAATCCACAGCTGATGAATTGGCGTCAGGCACTGCTGTGTAATCATCAAGGAAATGCTTCCTCCTGGGCAGATGACCCAACCGGCATGTGGCCAAACTGGAGCCCAACTGAGAAATGGAAATGCTGGTCCCTCTTTCTTGCTCCTCAACCTTTCCCACTCAGCCTCTGCAAAGGGAGAAGGGAAGGCACCCCTCTTCACCTCCGAAGACAGGCTGCCACCATAAACACTGCCGTCCACAGAGTTGACCGCAACTACCATTGTCTCCCGTTTCATGTCTCTTCTGACTCAGAAAGATGGAGGGGAAGGTGGAGGAATGGCTTTGTATCAAAGCCTGAGCGTTGGGGTTTTTCTTAACAGCATGTTATAGAAGGTGGGGTACTTACTAAGAGCGCTTTAACTCTGGACATCAGCTGAAATTGTGGCAGAACAGGGACGTCCCACAAACACCTTGTACACACAGTGACCCAAGGCACTGATGGGCTGAATTATGGGGTTTTTGTTTTTTATTTTTGAGCTGGAGTTTTGATCTTGTCACCCAGGCTGGAGTGCAATGGCGCAATCTCAGCCCACTGCAGCCTCCGCCTCTTGGGTTCAAGCGATTCTCCGGCCTCAGACTCCCAAGTACCTGGGATTACAGGCATGTGCCACCATGCTTGGCGAATTTTGCATATTTATTTGAGACTGGGTTTTGCCATGTTGGTCATGCTGGTCTTGAACCCAGGATCACCTGAGCTCAGGTGATCCATCAGCCTCAGCCTCCCAAAATGCTGGGATTACAGGCATGAGTCATCATGCCCGACCATTTATGGGGTTTTCATGGCCCCTCCTCACCTTCTCTCCCGGTGCTGCTGGCCTCCTGCCAGGCCTTGCCTGCCTCAGTGAGTTTCTTGTGGCCAAGCTCTTTCCCTTTAAAATTGTCCTGTGTGCAGTCCTCCTGGCACTCTGTGAGAGACCTGGCACTCATGTGTTCTCGGGGTTTAGCTCTCTAAAGTAAGGGATTAGTATTTTAACAGAAAGGGTATGACTTATTTATGTATTTTATAATATATATAAAGAATATACATATATATTTTTTATATTCTTATGCTTATATATACTCATATTTATATGAGTATACTCATATATAAATATACTTTTATATATTAATGAGTATACTCATATATAAATATACTTTTATATACATACTTATATATAGGAGTATATATAAAAATACATATATATGCCTGGCTAATTTTTTATTCTTTTTTATTTTTTTGCATTTTGTAAATTTCATGCCACCTTTAGGATATTTTTAAATTTTTAATAGAAATGGGGTTTCACAATGTTGGTCTTAAGCTCCTGGGCTCAAGCAATCCTCCCACCTCAGCCTCCCAAAGTGCGGGGATTACAGGTGTGAGCCACCTGGCCCAGGAGTATTTTAGATTAGTACCAGGATAAGGGACAGTTATATCGGCAGACAAGTGAGCCTTTCAGTGCCTTCCCAATGGGCCACGTAGGCAGTAACCCCAAGCCAGGCCAAACCCACTCCTCACTTACAGAGAGCACCAGTCAACTCAGAGCCAAAACAAAGCTCCACCCGTGGCCATTTCCCTCCCTCTCATGCTCCCGGGGTCTGTCACATCCTATTCCAGAAAGGTGCTCCTTGAGCTAGGCTCCCTCCCCCCACAGCAGGAGCCTTTCACTGATGGTCGGTCAAACTCACAGGGCACGCAGAGTTTACAAAAGAAAACAAAGAAGGATTAGATCCCTCAAGTTAAGACAGACTTGAATTACACGGAGGGCTCTTTCAGCCTCCTCTGAAATTGCTGTGGCTGCTTATTATGAGACTGGGGTGATGAGGGGAGGCCAGACACAGAGAAGGCCACACAGTGTGGCAGGGAGTCAAGTGGGTGACCACATAATTTACTGTCCAAGCTGGAACACTTCCTTTTTTTTGAGATGAAGTCTCGCTCTGTTGTCCAGGCTGGAGTGCAGAGGCACAACCTCAGCTCATGGCAACCTCTGTCTCCTGGGTTCAAGCGATGGTTCTGCCTCAGCCCCTCAAGTAGCTGAGATTACAGACATGCACCACCATGTCCAGTTAATTTTTGTATTTTTAGTAGAGATGGGGTTTCACCATGTTGGCCAGGCTGGTCTCCAACTCCTGACCTCAGGTGATCTGCCTGCCTTTGCCTCCCAAAGTGCTGGGATTACTGGCATGAGCCAATGCACCTGGCCAAGCGGAGCCACTTCTAAGAGTAGAAAGGGGGCATCATCATCCAATTATGCTGAGACCACAGTGATGAAGAGGGCTGTCCTGGGCAAACCAAGACATGAGGACATCCTACCTCCTACATCTTGAGCTACGGTGCAGTCACCTGCATGTCATGGGGGTCATTGTCACCACCTCACTGCCTTAGCAGCTCCAAGGCCCCCTACTACAGAAGCGGGGCTGTTGTCTGGCAATATCATGTCACATTCAGGATCACCCCCTTGGGTGCTGCAGCAATGTCCAATTGCTAAAAACTTTCTAGATGTTTACCTTTGATTTCCATTTGTCTCTTGGCACAGACCACACTTTGAGCAGCATGGAAGGCTGCCCACATTGTAGATTTGAGGAGCCTTATTATGCAAAGGAGAGACAAAATCTCCTCTTCATGGAGACTGTAACTGGGAGAAGAGCAGAGCTCCAACCTGAGCTCCTGGGAGGGAACAACTGAAAGGAGATGGAAGGCGCTTTTGGAATGATAAGAGAAGAGCAAACCATGACAAACACCAAACACAGAGCCAATGTTTAGTGAAATGAGACATGCAGCGGGCACGGATATAACAAATGGAAACCGGCCGGGAGTGGTGGCTCACGCCTATAATCCCAGCACTTCAGGTGGATCACTTGAGGTCAGGAGTTCAAGACGAGCCTGGTCAACATGGTGAAACCTTGTCTCTACTGAAAATACAAAAATTAGCCAGGTGTGGTGGGCGCCTGTAATTCCAGCTACTCAGGAGGCTGAAGCATGAGAGTCGCGTGAACCTGAGAGGTGGAGGTTACAGTGAGCTGAGATCATGCCACTGCACTCCAGCCTGGGTGACAGAGCGAAAGTCCATCACAAACAAACAAAAAAACAAAGAAATGGAAACCGCTCAGACGTCAAGGGGAGAAAGCTCTGTATTGGGAGTGCCCTGTTTGGCCACATGGGATCTGTAGAGGTTTGAGCTTCTCAACCGGCCCATCACTGCCCAAAAGGGACTGCCTTCACATGGGGTCGCTCACTTTATGAAATGGGTCCCTTAAACAGGTGTGTCTCCTGCTGCACATTTTCTTTTAATGTGGGTTTATTCTGTGTAAGAATGGATCCGTAATTTTAATACCTCGAAGTTCCCCAGAGATGTTCTTTAATGGAAATAACATACGCTTCTCTTCCATGAATCTCCCAGAACGGAAATTTCTGTGAAAGGCCATGAATTGCTCCCACTTTCCTAAGAATTCCCAAAAGAGGATTATGCTCTGCCTGCAGCCTCCCCCTCGGCTCCACTGGGGAGCTCAGTGATGCTCTTGCAGGTGGCTCTGGCTCTCTGGTGCATGTCACCCCCTGCTGTCACCCAGGCCCTCTCCTTTGTCACATGGGGGTGTGAGGTGGGATGATGTTCTACTCCTTTACCTCCTGTCTCCTCCATGTCCCTTCCTTGCCCCATGCTTCCCGGTCCATCGTGTGGGCACAGTGATGCCCGACACCACGTGGCAAGAAGGAGCCCACCTTGGAAACCGAGGGGCTGGGTCCTGAGGGGGCTCCTGCCTGAGGTCCAGCCATGGCCCTTCCAGGGTTCAGCCAGGCATGGGTGGCCCAGACCCAGACACAAGAATGAAGGCAGATTCCACCCGGGATCGGCCAGGAGGTTGCAAGCGTGTAAAGGACGGAAAGAGACAGAAAACAAGGAAGCAACGTTCCCTGCAGCCCCTGCATGTACACCGTGTGCTCTGGAAGGCCGCGTGGTGAAGACATAATGCAGTGCCCTGTGCAGTCCTCTGAGCTCTGAGGGCCCACGACCAGCCCTTTCTCTTCGTCACAGGAGCTCAGCGGCTTAGTCCCAGCAACCAGCCCTAACTGTAGAGGACCCTAAAACAGCAACATTCGGGTCCTCCCCCATCTATTTTGTAAAATGACCGACACCACTAGCAATGAGCCAGGCACCTGAGAGGAGACAGATGATGCAGACACGGGTGCCGCTCCAGGATGGTCCCGGGTCTCCCAGGAAACCAACCCCAGCCCTCTGCATCTCTTCCCTTTCCATCGGTGACAATACCTGGGCATGAGAGATGGCCCTAGGGACATGAGAATGGCTCAAAAGAGAAAGCAGGGAGATCCTGGCCAGACATAGCAATGGAAACAGGAATCCCATTCACTGTGCTTGTTTCCTTCCCAGGAGGCTAAATTACCTCCCCAGATTCTGGTTTCTGTCTTATATCCTCAGTGGTCTCTAGCGCATATGAGCATTTAGAGATGGCTCCCGGGCCTGGGCTGCCTGAGCTGAGACGCCAGCACTGAGGGGTCACGGTGGCCTTTGCCTTTCTTGTCTACCAGCATGTATGTACAGTTGGGTGTGCAACATGTGGGGTGTCTCCTTGGCAAGTTCACCAGTGGCTTTCCACCATGGCGGTACCTTGAAGCTCCCTGGGTGATTCTAAGAGAAGATGGGCCAGTCCATTCACCAATCTCTCTCCCTTCCACCTGCCTCCCTTTCCAAGTTCAAAACCCAAATATCAGCAAAATAAAAAACAAGAGTCTTCCGTGTTCACTATGTAACCGAAGGACTAAGGTCACAAAACACAGTGGGCTAGGTTTTGCCTCAAGAACGTCCTTGGATTCTCCTGGCTTCCACTTTATAAGGTGAATGCTACCGCTGGGGGCTCCGGGAAAATGCGTCTTGGCTCTGTGTCCCCTCCTTCTGCTCCCTCTCTTCCTTCCCTTCTTCCCTCCCTTCTTTCTTCTAAAATTAAGGTAGAGCTGACAAATAAAAATTGTCTATATTTACAGTGACCCTAGCTACTTCTAAAGGCCTGCTCTCCCAAAGAGGCTGAGAACATAAGGTCAGATTCAGGAAAGGAGAGAAAACTTAGGGGAGCAAATGAGACAAGTGTGAGTCAGGATGAAGCCGCAGTCCACTTCCCCGACCATCTGTAAATCTGCTCATCAGGCAGTTCGGCTGATGACCTACAGAAATGACTGTCAGGTGGCACCCAACAGACCTTCTCCGCTTCTCCTATTTATTTTATTTTTGTTTCTTTGTGATGAAGTCTCACTCTGTTGCCCAAGCTGAAGTATAGTGGTGCGATCTCTGCCCGCCGCAACCTCAACCTCTTGGGTTCAAGCAATTCTCCTGCCTCAGCCTCCTGAATAGATGGGACTACAGGTGCGTGCCACTACACCCAGCTAATTTTTGTATTTTTAGTAGAGATGGAGTTTCACCATGCTGGCCAGGCTGGTCTCAGACTCCTGACCCCGAGTGATCTGTCCACCTCAGCCTCCCAAAGTGCTGAGATTATGGGTGTGAGCCACCACGCACAGCCCCTTCTTCCATCTTTTTTTTTTTTTTACAACCCCTTAATTTTCAGCCCTCTAGCTGTAGATTACACTTGCCAGACTTCCTTGTACCTAGGTGTGACCACGTGCTAAGTTCTGTCCAATGGATAAGTGCAAGTGACATCTGTAGTTCTGGCTGGATGCTTAAATGGAAGCTGTCTGTCCATCGCCTACTTTCCCTTCTCATTGGCTGGAGATTTTGGTGTTGAACTCTTCTTGACCATGCAGGTAGAAAGGGCATCATTAATAGGATGGCAGAACAATAGAATAGAAAGAAACTAGGTCCTCAGAAGAATTCCTGAAAGGGAGATGCCCTATCTTTCTGGACTCCTTAGCAGTTGGATTTTCACATAAGAGAATAATAAACTTCTACCTTATTTAAGACACTGTTGTTTTCATTTCTAGGAAGAAAAAAGCAGCCAAATCAATGCCCTAACAACCACCAGCTCTGAAAACAGTTGTGTGGGCTGGGCACAGTGACTCACGCTTATAATTTCACACTTTGGGAAGGCAAGGTGGGAGGATTGGTTGAGCCAAGGAGTTGGAGGCTGCAGTGAGCTATGATCGCACCACTGCAGTCCAGCCTGGGCGACAGAGAAAGACCCTGTCTCAAATAAATAAATTAATTGCTATGGATTGGATCTGAGTCTCCATCCAAACCTCATGTCAAATTGTAATGCCCAATGCTGGAGATGGGGCCTGGTGGAAGGTGACCGGATCATGGGGGGAGTTTCTCATGAATGGTTTGGCACCATCTCCTTGGTGCCGTTCTCATGATAGTGAGTGCTCGTGTGATCCGGTTAAAAGTTTGTAGCACATGTCTGCTCTCTCTCTTGCTCCTGGTCTTGCCATGTAAGATGCCTGCTCCCACTTTGCCTTCCCCCATGATTGTAAGTTTCCTGAGGCCTCCCCAGAGGCAGATGCGGCCGTGCTTCCTGAACAGCCTGCAGAACCGTGAGCCAGGGAAACCTCTTTTAAGTCACCCAGTCTCAGATATTTCTTTATAGCAGTGCAAGAATGGACTAATACATTAAATAAAATGAAACGGTAAAACACTGAGAAATATTAAAAATCCTGACAGTGGGAATGATACTTTGTCCTTGGTTCTGGGAGATTTCGCTATCCATGGGCCCATGGAAGGCAAGATTTGACTAACAGAAGACTGCAGCCAGCAACTAGGTAGGTCTGTCCTGGGATAAGCTGAGTAGGTGACTGTCAGTCCTAGCTGGGCCAGTAAAACACATTCTGGCAGTAAGAACAACACCCTCTGTTGAGAGTTCAGTCTTTCCCACTTGGCCTCTGCAAAGGGAGAAGGAAAGGCATCACTCCTCATTCCTGTAAACAGTCAGCTACCATAAACACTGCCGACCACAGAGTTGACCACAACTACCATTTTCTCCCTTTTCATGTCTCTTCTGATGGTAACAAGATTGAGGTGAAGATGAGAAAGAGACTGGCAAAGAGAGCTCCTGTGCTAACCTCCTAAATTTCTCATCTCCTCTTTCCCTTCCCTCCAGAAAGACCAGATAGGCTCCTGCTCTATATTCCAACTCACTACTTAGGAGGGATTAAAATGTATCATGACTCTCTGACTCTGCATTTCATATAAGTTGGTAGTTGAAGCTAAAGTCTTGTTCAGACATTTGTTTAAAGAAGATTACTTAGATTTGTGTTTTGTGTAGGGCAGGATAGACTGTCTGGTTATTTCCTTTTCTGTGATGTTAGCAGCCATTGATGATTATTACTCAGATCTATTACTTAATTAGGGTTTCAAATATTAATATGCTAATTCTATTAGAATTATTCTATGAAGGACCACCCCCACCCCCATTAATTATTTAGCTACCCTGAGGTAATTTAGCTTCTAAGTCCTTTGAAACAACCCAATTAGCTATTGGTAACTTCTATGAGAAGACACTCTGGGTTTATTTAGTACAATTCCTGGAATCAACATTTTCTCTAAGACACGATGTTTTTTCACACCCAGAAATAGCATTTAGATACCACAGTCTGAGCATTGGAGGTGTTCACTGCTGCTGGCTATGTTATTCTTTATAGACTGTTTGAAGAAAGAGTAGGGAGTACACAAATTTTTAAAAATGAAACGCATCTTAACTTTGCATTGACACTTCTGGTTCAAATTCAAACTAGCTTTTACTGAACATCTTTCTTTCTAAGCCAGTAAAAATCCCAACGACGCAACATAAGTATCTGCTTTCCCCCACAGTACATATGGAAGAGCCTCTGATTAATAATATCAACACTACCATCAACAATACGATCACTGAGAAATGTTTAAAATTTATTTTGCAGTGTTTTTTTGTTTTTGTTTTTTGTCTTCATGGTACATCCCAATAGGGACAGACAGTCAACTAACTGTACCCTAAAACAGAGTAATTCCTCTGCATTTTTATGCCAACAATTCACTTGTAGGGTCTTGTTTTCATTTTAAGTTTTTAGAGATGGCTTTAAAATTTTTTAATCTGGTTTTTATAATTGTGTCAAATCTATAAAATTAGATACCTTTAGAGAAGTCCAGCTTTCATTCCTAACTTTTCCCGCCCATTCCTCCTTCCTCCACAGGTAAACTTTTCTGTTGCTTTTGTTTTATCTTTGCTTTTTTGTAATGCAAGACAGCATGCATAACTGTCTGCATACCCTTCCTCCATAATGTACATACACTTGTCATAATCTTAGTGTTTCAACTTAATATATCCTGGAGGTCACTCCATGAAAGTATATAGAGATATTTCTTGTTCTTTTTATTTTTATTGGTGCAAAATACTCCGTGGTTGTACCAAAATTAATTCAATCAATCTTCTATATAGATGGGCATTTGGGTTGTTTCCAGTCTTTCAACAAACAGTTCTGCCTTATGAAGAGGTCCTGGCACGAACTTTAGGAGGTGGAATTGCTGGGTGAAGGGCAATCTTCATGTACTCTTGCTAGATATTGCCAAATTCTGCTCCATAGCAATTGTACATTTTGCATACCTACTAGCAGTAATAAGAATGGTTTTGTTTTTTTTTTTGAGATGGAGTCTCGCTCTACTGCCCAGGCTAGAGTGCAATGGTGAGATCTCCATTCACTGCAACATCCACCTCCCAGGTTCAGGCGATTCTTCTGCCTTAGCCTCCCAAGTAGCTGGGATTACAGGAACCCACCACCACAATTGGCTAATTTGTGTATTTTAGTGGAGATGTGGTTTCACCATGTTGGCCAGGCTGGTTTGGAACTCTTGTCTTCAGGTGATCCACCCGCCTCAGCTTCCCAAAGTGTTGGATTATAGGGATGAGCCCCTGTGCCTGGCCTGGCTTTTTCTTTATAGCTTTGTTTGACACAGTGTATAGTAAAAGTTGAAGCTTTGGCCAATCTGTTGTGAGAAATTGTATCTCAGTGTAGTTTGAATTTTCATTTGTATTATCAAGAGGGAGATTGATCACTTCCTTAAATACACGCTATAGCTTCTGGCATGTACTATTTTCATTACTACCACATTTGGAAATTCTTCAGTATTGCTGTGTATTTTCTCTTTGATCTAAAAGTTGCTTAATAAAGGATTTGCAATTTTCAGGTGGAAAGGCATTGTGATGGGAGAATGTTGTTTGTAGTATCTCCTCTGCTCCATGGTTCTTTATTTGGGGGGCAGGATCTTCTTCAGCTGAAAAGTTATGGCTTTTTAATTTCTTTTCTTTTCTTTCTTTCTTTCTTTTATTTTTTTTTTTTTTTTTTTTTTTGAGACAAAGTCTTGCTCTTGTCACCCAGGCTGGAGTACAATGGTACAATCTTGACTCACTGCAACCCCTACCTCCCAGGCTGAAGCGATTCTATAGCCTCAGCCTCCTGAGTAGCTGGGATTACAGGCACTCACCACCACGCCTGGCTGATTTTTTGTATTTTTAGTAGAAACAGGGTTTCACCATGTTGGCCAGGCTGGTCTTGAACTCCTGACCTCAGGTGATTCACCTGCCTCCACCTCTCAAAGTGCTGGGATTACAGGCGTGAGCCACCATTCCCTGCCTCTGTTTTCTTTTTAAAGAAGCTTTACATAGATAGTGTCTTCCTGTTTTATTTTATAAGTGTTTCTACAGACAAGGATACCTTTCAGGTGTCTCAGATGAAGAGCAACCTCTCCTATAAGTACTATGTGGTGCCATTTCAGTCATAAATGAAAGCTTTAGGGGAGAGGTATATCTTTTGATCATATGACAATCTCTTGCTTCTTTCCTTTTACCATTACCCTGCATGGGGCCATCTGCAGAAAGTGCAATGAGGATTGCTGTCTTCCAGGGCACTGTGCTGGGTTTTCAGGACGTTTCCAGAATCCAGTAGAATGAAGTAGACTGGCCAGAGAGAGGAAGCCTAGGGCATTTTAAAGTATCTGAGCCAGGAGAAAGAGTGGAGCACAGGACTCATGCATAACCCAAGCTGAATTTCCTGTCCTCTCTATGCCCCTTCGAGTCTCAGAAACATGGAGGACTTGCGACACGTCATCTTAAAATCGTAACTCTGGACCAGAGAGAGAAACAAAGTGGTCCCAGAGAAGGTGAAACGGGGCCATGCAAAAGTCATACACACAAGATCATAATAAACCAGAGTCTGTGCAATTGTACCTACGTTAACCATGGACAGTATTTTTTGTTCAGGGAAGAGATAAAAGGAAATAGAGGGAAATGTGTAATAGCAGACATTTATATTCAAATATTTGGAATACATAAAGAACTCTGAAAAACTAGTAAGAAAAATATAGCTAAAAAAAATCAGCAAAAACTTGAACAAGTACTTTACACAAGACAAAATTTAAATGAGCCAAGCAACCTAAGGGAAGATGCTCAACCTCATTAGAAATTAGGAAAATGCAGCCGTGCGTGGCGGCTCACGCCTGTAATCCCAGCACTTTGGGAGGCTGAGGTGGATTGCTCACCTGAGGTCAGAAGTTCGAGACCAGCCTGGCTACCATGTCAAAACCCCATCTCTACTAAAAATACAAAAATTAGCTGGGTGTGGTGGCATATGCCTGCAATCCCAGCTACTCGGGAGGCTGAGATAGGAGAATTGCTTGAACCCAGGAGGCGGAGGTTGTAGTGAGCCAAGATCATGCCACTGTACTTCAGCCTGGGAGATAGAGTGAGACTCCATCTCAAAAAAAAAAAAAAAGGAAAATGTAACTTAAAGCCATAATCATATCTAAGTATACAACCATTTGCTTGGCAAAAGTTTGAAACTCTAGCAATATCGTGGGGTATAATAGGAATAACAGGCGTAATAAGGATTCTCAAACAAAACCAGGACTCCATGTCAATTGGTACCAGCACTTTGGAAAATTCCTTGACATTATCAACTAAAATTGAACGTGGCATACCATATGACCTAACAATTTCACTTCTGTGCTATATTCTATCCTCTAGAAATGTGAGCACATGTCTCCAGTACACACGGAAGAGAATCTTCAGAGTCAAAAACTGGAAACAAACCAAATGCCCATTTACTGTAGGATGGATAACTATATTATTGTATATTCAATGGGATGCTGGCAGATGTTTGACAACAGGGAGAAAGAGCCCTGATTTGTAGCATTTGCTAATTTCCATGGTGCAAATACTCTCATCATGGTCAATTTCAAGCTCCCAAAATGACATTAACTAGCTTACAAAATTTGTGAACATTTAACAATCAGCTCTCATGAGTCTTTCTAAGCTGGTTCCAGCACATCGCTGAGGAGATTTTATGTGGTAATACTATGCAGCAATAAAAATGAATGAACTAGGCCAGGCGCAGTGGCTCATACCTATAATCCTAGCACTTTGAGAGACCACAGCAGGCAGATCCCTTGAGCCCAAGAGTTCAAGACCAACCTGGGCAACATGGCAAACCCCTGTCTCTACAAAAAATATGAAAACATCACCTGGATGTGTGGCATGTGCCTGTAGTTCCAGCTATTTGGGAGGCTGAGGTGGGAAGATTGCTTGAGCTGAGGCGGTCGAGGCTGCAGTGAGCCATGATTGTGCCACTGAACTCCAGTCTGGGCAATAGAGTGAGACCCTCTCTCAAAAAAAAACCAAAAAACAAACAAAAAAAACCCACGAATGAACTGTAGCTAGATGCAACAGCATGGATAAATCTTACAAATATAATGTTGAGCAAAAAAATCACAAAAGAGGCCAGGTACAGTGGCTCATGCCTATAATCCCAGCACTTTGGAATGCCAAGGTGGGTGGATTGCTTGAGCTCAGGAGTTTGAGACTAGTCTGGGCAACATGGTGAAATCCTGTCTCCACTAAAATATAAAAATCAACCAGACGTGGTGGTGCATGCCTGTGGTCCCAGCTACTAGAGAGGCTTGAGCCCAGGAGGAAGAGGTTACAGTGAGCCAAGGTCATGCCACTATACTCTAAGCTGGGTGACAAGGTGCGATCCTGTCTTAAAAAAACTCACCAAAAACAATACTTAGAGGATGATTTACTTTTTTTGAGGCGGAGTTTTGCTCTCATCTCCTAGGCTGGAGTACAATGGCGCAATCTCAGTTTACTGCAGCCTCTGCCTCCTGGGATCAAGCAACTGGGATTATAGGCACCTGCTACCACACCCAACGAATTTTTGTATTTTTAGTAGAGATGGGGTTTCGCCATGTTGACCAGGCTGGTCTTGAACTCCTGACCTCAGGTGATCCACCCACCTTGGCCTCCCAAAGTGCTGGGATTACAGGTATGAGCCATTGTGCCCAGCCAGTTTCATTTATATAAAGTTTAAGACAGGCAAAATTAAATCAGAACATTTAGGGATGCATCCTTATGTGATAAAAGTATAAAAAAAATAGCAGAAAAGTGAGGACAGTGATCAACTAATGGGAAGAAGATTGTAAGGGGCATGCGGTGGACTTCTGGGGTGCAGGTAACGTTCTGTTTCTTGACTTCAGTGGAGTAACATGGGTGTTCTCATACGTATCTTAGACCTTACACAGAGATTGCATGCATCTTTTCGTGTGTAGTTAAAATCCATGGTGTCCTGAATCCTGCTGTTCCTGGCTCATACCAACTTGTGAGAATCAACTACGCACATCTCTTCCCAACTCTGCATTCAGTGACACTGCGTTGGGCAGTTGAAATCAGACACAGTGGGAGGATTTACACCACAGAAATTGGCAAACACAACAAATCAGGACTTTCTGTTTTTTCTTTCTGGAGAGTGGGTTTAACAACACATCACTGGTTAAATTTAACAACATATTTTTTAAATATATGACTCACAAAATTGGCTTATTAAAGCAGCTATGTTTTCGCAGCTTCATGCTGTCAACAATTTCAGGGAAAACTGTATCTTAAAACACTAAATATGGCAGGATCCCTGCAATGAAAAAGCTTTGATAGTTGTGAAAGAGAATTGGTTGTGAGAAATGTGAAGGGTTTGACATCCTTCATTGTTTGATGTGTAATAAAAAATCATTACCTTGATGGTAAAATTAAGGACCCCATCTAGTCATCTGTTCTTATGGGAAACGTTCTTGATGAATACTTTGCAAGATGATAAAAGATACAGTGAATGAGAAGCTTCTCAGTCTATCATTCTGAATGAGAAGCTTCTCAGTCTATCATTCAACTCAACTGCCTCCATAAATTTCCACCAGGCATGGCCCCAAATGTTATCCTGTACCAACTCTTTGGCAGTGTTCTAGTCAGCTCCCCTTAGTAATTACCTGTAATAACTTGTAAGGCAGTGAAAAAAATACTTGTTATGTACATAAATCTACATATTTATGTGAGTCTCTGTTCGCAAAATTTGGTGACCCTCAGTCAGGGTTATATGATGTCAACCTTTGTTCATTTTAGCTTTTTCAGCTTTCCTAATGGTAAGTAATTTAAAATCTTATTTCATATTAAAGGAAGCCCAGATCTACTATGATATAGGATTTTTTAAAAATTCATTAGTTTCCAAGGTGAATAATCAGCGTGTAGAAAAATGTGGGGCTGGTACATCCTTCTTCAGACCCTGCCTTCAGACCCTGAGGGAGTGCTTAGCCCACTCGCTTATGGACATTTTTTTTTTCACTCTGTCACCCAGGCTGGAGGACAGCAGCAAGATCTCGGTTCTCTGCAACCTCCACCTTCCAGGTTCAAGCTATTCTCCTGCTTCAGACTCTGAGTAGTTGGGATTACAGGCACCTGCCACCATCCTCAGCTAATTTTTTGTATTTTAAGTAGAGACCAGGTTTCACCATGTTGGCCAGACTTGTCTGGAACTCCTGACCTCAAGTGATCCGGCTGCCTTGGCCGCCCAAAGTACTGGGATTACAGGCGTGGGCCACCATGCCCAGCCCTTTACGTCTTTAGTGATATTTCAGTGGAGAGGTCTCCACTGCTAGAAAAGGAATCTAATGTAAAAAAAAAAATGTCATTTCAGCTCAAATATGAATCTGAAAATAATGGATTTGGCTAGATGTTAATTTTTTTTTTTTTTTTTTTGAGACCAAGTCTCGCTCTGTTGCCCAGGCTGGAGTGCAGTGGCACGATCTCAGCTCAATGCAACATGTCCCGGGTTCAAGTGATCCTCCTGCCTCAGCCTCCTGAGTAGCTGGGACTACAGGCGCGGGCCACCACACCCAGCTAATTTTGTGTATTTTTAGTAGAGACAGGGTTTCATCGTGTTGGCCAGGATGGTCTAGATCTCCTGACCTTGTGATCCACCCACCTTGGCCTCCCAAAGTGCTGGGATTATAGGCATGAGCCACTGTGCCCAGCCAATATTTTATGTATAATCTTGTAGTGTGGAAATATAACTGGAAAATATTGCTTTCATTTGGTATGTGGGGGGGTGGGATGGGATAAGGGGTAGGGGTGGGAGAGCACTTTAACTTTGGAATGGCAGCTCCCCTGGTGCTGAGACTTTTGGACCTGGATTCAGCCATGATATCAGCATCCCAGGGTCTCTAGTTTGCAGGTGACCTGTTGTGGGACATCTCAGCCTCCGAATTCCCCTAATAATCCTCCTCTCGTAGCTCTCTGTCTATATCTCTATTCTGTTGATTCATATCTGTCCATTCTGAACTCATTTCAACATTCTAAATGCATTCGTTTATATAAAGTTTATATAATACATTCATTTAGAATGTTGAAATGAGTTCAGAGTGGACAGATGTAAATCTACATTTCAGGGGCGTCAGAGCCCCATGGTGGTGGTCCCTCTTCTCCAAGCTCTCCCCCTCATTTTGCAATCCTCCCAGCCTGGCCGCCCCCTACTGAAGCGTGCCATGGCTCTTGCTTGGTCATGGGCTTTCAGGTTCCCAGGGCTTTTTCACATTGTCAGGCAGGATTTGATTTCTATCAGTTATAATGCAAGGTAAAATAAGCAAAGCATTCATCCATCACCACAGATAATATTCATGTCACCAATGGCAGTTCCACCCCCAAGACATCACAGGGATGACTGTCGCAACATGTTTCCAGGAGTTAGAAGAGAAAGAACAGTGTGTTTCTCCTGGGTTCTATCCCCAACCTCTGCCAGAACCAAACCTGAGCCATCTGAAGAAGGGGACCACCTCCTTTCATTAAGAAACCTCCTTTCCAAGTCTTTTTGTGCATGCACAAAGATACTTCTAAATATGAGATTAAAATTGGTTAGCAGCAGGCAACATCAGGTTGGCTGATCTTTCTACTCAATTCTTTGCAATATAATTGTGGTGAGGTGGTGTTGACATCAAACCACAGGCTCTACTGCTGCAGAATTTCTTCTGATATTTCAAGCAACAAGAGACAAGTATTTCAGAACTAATTTCTGAAATAACTATGGGAAGTAGATAGCAGTTTATCAGAAGTATTTGTGGGGTTCTTGAAAAACCAAAATATATATTCCAATTTAGCCCTCCATCTCAACCTTCCCAATCAGAGTATCTTGAAGTATGGGACAGGAAACTTTGTTCTGACAAAGTTGAGTCTGCTATATACCCCTGATTGAGAGGTATGTTAAGTAGGAATGCTGACTTAGCTGGAGATTAAAGGATAATGGAGATGTCTCCCTCATCCTTTCCGTAACTTAGAACATTCAACAAAGCAGCCAGGTGCAGTGGCTCACACCTGAAATCCCAGGGCTTTGGGAAGCCAAAATGGGAGGATTGTTTGAGGAGATGGAGACACGCCTGGGCAACACAGGGAGAGCCCATCTCCACAATCGAACACAAAAGCTAGCTGGGTGTGGTGCTGTCCACCTGCAGTCCCAACTACTCAAGAGGCTGAGGCAGGAGAATCACCTGAGCCCAGGAGTTCAAGGCTGCAGTGAGCAGAGATTGTGCCACCGCACTCCAGCCTGGGTGACACAGCTCTGTCTCTCTTTATTTGTTATTATTATTATTTGAGACAGGGTCTTACTCTGTCACCCAGGCTGGAGTACAGTGACACAATCTCTGCTCACTGCAACCTCTGCCTCCCAGGTTCAAGTGATTCTCATGCTTCAGCCTCCCAAGTAGCTGAGATTACAGGCATGTGCCACCATGCCTGGCTACCTGTCTCTCTTAAAAAAAAAAAAAATGGAGGCCAGCTGTGGTAGCTCATGCCTGTAATCATAGCACTTTGGGAGGCCGAGGTGGGCAGATAACCTGAGGTCAGGAGTTCGAGACCAGCCTGGCCAATATGGTGAAACTCTATCTCTACTAAAAATATAAAATTAGCCTGGTATGGTGGCAGGTGCCTCAGGTGATCTCAGCTACATGGAAGGCTGGGGCAAGAGAACTGCTTGAACCTGGGAGGCAAAGGTTGCAGAGCCAAGACCCTGCCATTGCATGCCAGCCCAGACAATAAGAGTGAAACTCCATCTAAAAAAAAAAAAAAAAGTCTTCTACATGCAGAAGACTTTGCCAGGGGCAGAAGCTGGGTGAGGTGTTGGGTGATCTGCTAGAACCACTGGGAAACTATATGGGCCCATTTAGAGGCCTCTGGGAAGCCACATACTTTCCGATCTCACAGAGGGTCCTAATTTAGAGCTTCCTTTTCTTAGGCAACACTTGTGCACACGTTAGAGATGAGTCAGAAGAGCGTCTCCTGTTCTTCTAGAGGATGTAGTAGACATATGTTTGCTCAAAATTCTTTCCCTTAGAAAACCACCCACACCCTGGTCTATTACAATGCTATGCGATCTGGGAGCTGGTTCCCTCCCCACCACAGACACCAAAATTCAAGGATGCTCAAGTCACTGATATAAGATGACGTAGTATTTGCACGTAACCTACGCACATATTCCTGTGTGCTTTAAATCATCCCTAGATTACTTACAATATCTAATACAATGCCTACACATCCCTTCATTCACATGGATTCAATGTAGTACTCAGTGTATATAAATTCAAGTTTTGCTTTTTGGAACTTTGTGGAATTTCTTCCCCCCAGATGTTTTCAGTCTGCAGTTGATTGAATTCAGTGATGCAGAGTCCATAGATATGGAAGATCTACTACACCCAATTACTGTGGTTCAGGAGTAGACATATGACTCAAGCCAGAAAAACTAGTCTTCCCTGTTTTTGGAGCTCTCAGGAGAGATCATCTCTCTTCTACTGGGGTCGTAAGCCCTTAGAGATATGTGGGCCTGAGTCACCGGGGCCCTTCTTGCCCTCTATTTGGAAAGATCTGGATGGAGAACTAAGAGATGAAGAGAGATCCCTGGATACATCTAAACACAACCTAAATACATGGACTTTTCAGTGACGTAAACTAATAAATTTATTTTCTCCACTTGGAGTAGGGTTTTTGTCATATGTAACAAAATAATATTATTCTGGTTAACATATCTATTACAGTCCCCAGATTTATCAGATAAAAATATAGAATGCCTAGTTAAATTTAAATAATTTTTTGTATAAGTATATCCCACATATTACATGGGATATACTTATACTAAAAAATTTCATTGATTATTTTCAATTCAAATTTACCTGGTCATTGTATATTTTATCTGACAACCCTATCTGGGATACATAATTTCTGTCAACAGTGTTTCAAAATTGCCTGCTCAACTATTCACAATAGCAAAGACATGGAATCAACCTAGGTGCCCATCAATGGTAGAATGGATAAAGGAAGTGTGGTACATATACACCATGGAATACTATGCAGCCATAAAAATGAAGGCTATTATCTTAAGCAAATTAACACAGGAACAGAAAACCAAGTACCGCATGTTCTCACATTTAAGTGGGAGCTAAATCTTGGGTACATGTGGACATAAGGATGGGAATGGCAGGGAACAGTGACTCACGCCTATAATCCCAGCACTTTGGGAGGCTGAGGTGGGTGAATCATGAGCTCAGGAGTTTGAGACCAGCCTGGCCAACATGGTGAAACCCCATCTCTACTAAAAATACAAAAGATTACCTGGGTATGGTGGTGGGCACCTGTAATCCCAGCTATTCAGGAAGCTGAGGCAGGAGAATTGCTTGAACCCAGGGAGGTGGAGGTTGCAGTGAGCCGAGATCGTGCCAATGCACCCCAGCAGGAACAACAGATACTAGGGACTCCAAAAGGGGAGACGGAGGCCATGGCTGAAACGTTTCCTATTGGGTACAGCGTTTGCCACCTGGGTGATGGGATCAGTAGAACCTCAGTATCACACAATCTACCCTTGTAACAAACCTACATGTGTACCCCCTTGAATCTAAAATAAAAATAACAATTTAAAAAAGAAAGAAATCCGGAGTGGCTAGTTTTTCACCATAGTCTTAATTCGATCATTCTATATTTTAAGGTTAATTAAAATACATTTTGTTTTATAATTTAAAATAAAATTCCCTGCTCAGAAGAGAGCAATCAGCTGGTGGATTTGCCCCTAAAGAACATGGAGTAGAAACAAAGATTCTGCAGAGCCATGGACAGAGACATCCTAATGAAATCTTTCTTCTCCAGGTCTTTCCTGCTTTGACTAAAGCAGAGGAGGAAGGTAGGCGCTCCAGGCTCCGGCTATTTAATCCTCCTCAGATGCACAACTGCGTCAGCGACCGATGGGACCCATTTTTGCTGTACACTATAATAACCTGCAGGAGCTTAGCCATTCCAAAGTCCAGGGCACACCCAGACAGATACAGTCAGAACCAGTGGACCACACAGGCAATTCCAACGCGCAGCCAAGGCTGATACCACTGAGCTAAGATAAGATTCAGCCAAATTGGAAGAGTTAAAAACAAGACATGAGCAAGGTTCTCCCCTCACCACCTCTCCTCCCTCTGGAACTGAGCCACCCTAGGAGCAGATGGGAAGTAGCGCCAGGCCGGCTGCTGGGCCACCTTGCTGGCCCTGCCACAGGGCTGTGGGCCTTAGCTTTAGGCTTGCCTTCACATGGCTATGTAGCCGACAGGTGTTTGGGCCCTAGAGAAGCAGGTGAGGAGGCTGCAATAGCTCATTGCTGGTGCCAGCATAAGTACAGCATCTGGCAGGGAGAATGTGAGTTTCATGCCTGAGCTCAGCTCAGCACATGGTCCCAGAGCAAAGATGAATTCCCACCAGGAAGCCTGGGGGGAAGGAGGGAGGGATGGGTGAGGCAGGGTGGGGAGAATGTGTGCTAGATGGTTCTGCTCTTATCATCCACTCCTCAGGTCTCAGGGATCTGCCAGAACATATCCCTCCCGGAACCAGGGCTCTCATGGCTTCTCATTACTACATTTCATTCTCAGAGGAAGAGATCCTCCTTGGGGCCTCTAAATCACCAGCAAATCTCCTGGGGTTGGCAGGGAGGAGGGGGCTCCTCACCCACCCCTCTCTCTGCAGGCGCAGCCTCTGTTCCAACTCATTCTCCCCCTAGCTCACCATCATGCCCCAGCGTGCAGGTCAGCACGAGGTAACTATTTCTTAGATGAATAACCGAGTCAGTGAATGGAATGGTGGCAGCAGCTCTTAACTGGCCAGCCTCTGCCAGTGCAGATACCGGATGAAGATACCCGATCCCCCAAACCCAGCCCGTTCTTGATTGGGTCCCCAAAGCCCCCGACATTCTGCTAGACATCCTGAGTGCACACTATCAGCCAGCTGAAAGGAAACATCTGGAAATCTTTCTGATTAAATCGACTTGGAACTCTGCCCCTTGAAGCTGTTATAAAGACTGCTAGTGGCCAGGCACGGCAAACCTGAAGACTGGCCTGTCCTGCTGTGGGGTGGGCTTCAGTGACGCTCAGGCGAAGTCCAGCTCAGGCTGGCAGAATCCTGACCCTGGTGGTGCTCAGAGGGTTCCAGCATTTCCCAGAAGCCGCTGTGGCTCCTAAATGCTAGGCTGGGAGGCTCAGTTCTGAACCAAGACCTTTACAAGTTTAAGGCCTTGAATGGTCAGCAAGGGAGCAGAGCTTGGACAAAGGGAAGAGGAGCTGGAGCTGGGACAGCCAGCACCCACATGCCTGGGCTTTGGGACGAAGTGCCCAGAGGTGGGCAGGATAGGGTGTCCATTCAGGGTCTGGGACTGGCAGAGGCCGACCAGGTGAGAGCCACTGCCACCGTTCCATTTACTGACTCGGTAATTCATCCAAGAAATAGTTACCTAGTGCTGACCTGTACAGAGGGGACATGATGATGGTCAGCAAAATCGTCATGGTCCCTGCCGTCGTGCCCCCCACCCCCATTCCGCTCCACTATTTAGATTTGTAGTCAAAGAACCAGGGTGTGAGGAGACAAGAGAGCACCTGTTCTTCCTGAACAGGGAGATTAACCCGAAACGATTCCCTAGCACATTTGTTCCACCTGGGAATCTGGGAGGCTGCTTTTAAGGGCATCACAAGCTAATTCATAGCCAATTTAGGAAACTTTCAAAACCATCTCATTTCCCCTAAGAAAAACCGGTTCGCACCCCTTTTTATCTGGGGTGGTGTGGGGAGACCATATTCTGCTCTAACCAAGGTTAATGTCTGCAGTCTTCCTCTCTGTGGTGGAGGGGATCACTACTAAAGGGAGACCCTGCCAGAGAACAAATTCATCTTTCTCTCTCTCTTGTTTTTATATATATTTTTTGAGACAGAATCTCGGTCTGTTACCCAGGCTGGAGTGCAGTGGTGAGATCTGGCTCACTGCAACCTCCACTTCTTGGGTTCAAGCGATCCTACTGCCACAGCCTCCCAAATAGCTGGGATTACAGACACCCGCCACCACACCCAGCTAATTTTTGTATTTCTAGTAGAGATGGGGTTTTGCCATGTTGGCCAGGCTGGTCTCAAACTCCTGGCCTCAAGTGATTTGCCCACCCCAGCCCCCCCAAATGTTCGGGTAAAACGGGTGTGCCCCTGTGCCCCCCCTTTTTTTTTTTTTTTTTTTTTTTTAAGACAATAGAAGTTGGTAGGGGCCAGGAGATCACCTTGGAATCACAGAAATTCGTTTTCCTTAAACAAGATGATGGGGAGAAATCATGGTGAAAGAAATGTCCACCCAGTCTTACCGTCCAGGTGCAGGTGATGCTGGAACCGGCCGTGCCTGGCACTCTTGAGCTGTTTGTCCCTGCTACAGCGGTGACACTTGTGGCTCCAGCCACAGAGGGATTTTCCTGTCCACGACGAGCCTCAGTGGGCATGCTGGAGGCTAACAGCCCATCCAGAAGGCTGCTTCCCCGGCTTCACCTGCTTCCAGCGTTCATCTTCAGCCAGAGACTCAGCTGTGCCTCTCCTCTAAAGAGCGACTTGGAGTGTCCTCCTGCCAGTGGGGGGCGCTGTAGCACCCACAAGCACTGCTCCTCCTTGGCTTGACTGCTCTGTCCATCACCAGAGAGGATGGGACTGAAAGACACTTAGCCCAAAGGTGCCATGCCATTAGGCTGGAAGTGACACCGAGGTGCTGCTAGTTGGCTAGGCGGCCAATCTTCTGATCCTTAGCCACTCCCTGTAGCTCTCCAGAGCCAGCCTCTGCTTAGATCTCACACCTGTTGGCTGCTGTCAGCAAAACGAGACAGGCTCAAGCCAGACTGGACCCCAGTTGAGAATGCACCTGAGCTACGGCCTCCTTACTCAGGGCATATGGTGTTGGACCAGCAGCATCTGCATCTCCTGGGAGTTTCTAGAAATGCAGAATGTTGGCCAGGCATGGTGGCTCACACCTGTAATCCCAACACTTTGGGAGGCTGAGGCAGGCAGATCACGAGGTCAGGTGTTCAAGACCAGCCTGACCAACATGGTGAAATCCCGTCTCTACTAAAAACACAAAAATTAGCTGGGCATGGTGGTGCATGCCTGTAATCCCAGCTACTCAAAGAGGCTGAGGCAGGAGAATTGCTTGAACTTGGGAGGTGGAGGTTGCAGTGAGCCAAGATCGTGCCACTACACTCCAGCCTGGGTGACAGAGAGAGACTCCATCTCAAAAAAAAAAAAAAAAGGAAATGCAGAATGTCAGGTCCCAGCCCAGACCTGTTGAGTCATAATCTGCATTTTATTAGGATACACAGGTGTTTCCCGTACAGGTTGAAGTTTGGAAGCACCACATTAGTGGACATCCTGGCACCTCAGTTACCCTGCAGATGCGTCTCTTACTGTGCAAGCATTTTATCTGCATCTCTTCACTTTCTCTCATTTCCCTTTTGGCCTACCAGGTCACAAGCATCAATCATCATGCAGACTGGAGCTGGAAAAAGATTGTTTCACCATGCCTACCTTACCATATGGCTCTTTGGTTAGTATAAGACTGGTGGCTAAGTAACAAGTTTGAGTTTTCAAAACAATCCCTAAGAGGTCTGGATATTCATTCCCAGGTCCTTTCTCTCCCACTAGGGGGGCATCTTTAAGGCACCTTGGTGTGGTCTACAGTTGCAGAGTGGTCGCCAGGGTTGCCTAATCCCTAAGCATCCCAATCTGAGGATTGATGAAATATATCACATATAAGCCTGGAACATACTCTGTTGCCAGGCTGGAGTGCAGTGGCACGATCTCGGCTCGGGTTCAAGTGATTCTCCTGCCTTAGCCTCCCAAGTAGCTGGGACTGTAGGCGTGTGCCACCATGCCCAGCTAATTTTTGTATTTTCAGTAAAGACGGGGTTTTACCATGTTGGCATGTACCTGTAATCCCAACCTCTTGGGGGGGCAGAGGAAGGAAGATGGCTTGAGTCCAGAAGTTCAAGACAACCCTGGGCAATACAGCAAGACCCCATCTCTAAAAAAAAAATTGAAAGAAACAAAGAAAAATACCACATACATGTATTACTATTACTCAATTATTACAAAGATATGGATGCTCTTTAATAATTTATTTTGAAAACTTTTTGGACAGTGTCCTTTCTTAGTTCCAGTAATTAGGATGCTGTGTTCCATGAAAAGTGGCCATATTCATCAAGACTTTGGGAACCATGTCTCTAGTGGTCTGAAGCTGCAAGCTCCTAAGACTGCCTAGCCAAAATAAAGACATTAACATATATTTTCCATTCACTTGTGAGTTTTCAAAAAGTTTAAGTCTTTATTAAGAGTTAAATATAAACATCAACTCATTGTGCTACAGAGAAATAGGGTCTTTGGGGTAACTGTTTGAACAAGGGTCATAGTCACCAGTTTATGTAACACAATTTAGAAGGGTACAAAGATCCTTGGCAGGAAGGGGAGGAGGAGGAGATGGGAAAGAAGGAAGAAGTACCTGTGAAATCCCTGCCTTCAACCTTGTCAGTTTCCAGTCTGCATTTGCTCATGTCCCTGATGAAAAGCACCTCCAAAATAGACTTCGTTCATTTGGATCTATGTATTTCTGCATTATAACTTTTTCAGTTACAACAGCACTTTAAAACCAAGAAGGCAGCTGGTATGGTGGTGCACACCTGTAATCTCAGTTACTCAGGAGGCTGAGGTGGGAGAATCACTGGAGCCCAGGAGCATGAGGCTGCAGTGATCTGTGATTGCACCGCTACA
>NW_022436993.1:14810296-14871071 GCF_009761245.1 Sapajus apella
GAAAGAAAGAAAGAAAGAAAGAAAGAAAGAAAGAAAGAAAGAAAGAATTTAGGTAAATTAGGCTTAAAATTAGGTTTTCAAATTGCTGTATTACAAACTCTTTTTTTTTTTTTTGAAATAAATTCTTGCTCTGTTGCCAGGCTGGAGTGCAGTGGCATGATCTTGGCTCAGGTTCAAGTGATTCTCCTGCCTCAGCCTCCCGAGTAGCTGGGACTACAGGCTCGCGCCACCACGCCCAGCTGATGTTTGTGTTTTTAGCAGAGATGAGATTTCACCATGTTGGCCAGGATGGCTCAATCTCTTGACCTTGTGATCCACCTGCCTCGGCCTCCCAAAGTGCTGGGATTACAGGCATGAGCCACTGCACCTGGCATACAAACTGTTAAATCGCAATTAAAAGAATAACAAAACCCAAGATCACACTAACAAAGATAAACATTTTGTTTTATTGAAAAGTTTCTTTCATCTTGGTCTTGTCCTTCTAATTTTCTTTCTTTGCATATGTTTTCTATGTTCATAAGTAGGTGTAGTATATGCCTATAATTTCCAGAAATATAAATATTCATATATTCAGAGTACACACATGTTCAAAAATATTTTATCATAAGGATGCACAACAAAAACGTTTAGATATCCCTGAACTAGATTAATGCGTTTTACCATCTTTTGTCAACAAATGGGTCAGAAAAGTCCCTTCACTGCCTTTATTTACAGCCAGTGTCGTGCTACCAACATTCTCAAAGCCTGAGTCATCCTTGTTAATGTTCACATTTGAGCTTGCTCATTTAACACCAGACTTGGAAAGAAACTGCAGGAAATGTGCATTTCAGGACGATTCGAACCGTTTTACCTCACACTCTTCCCTGCTCCGGGCTGGGATCCAACTCCGAGAAAACCTGAAATTCACAGATTCAACGGAGACTATTCTCCATGTTTGTCAGGAAGCAAACAGGGTATGGCTGACGTAGCAACACCCTTTTGCAAGCAAAGAGCAAAATGCAGCAGGGGTGTTGGCGCTCAGTGCAGTTGTTAACTGGAACTTGGGCTGTCTCTGGGTGCCAGAGTGTTTTAAAGAGCAAGCAGGTCCCGGGGGATCTTCTTGTCAAACCCCTCACTATATGAGCCGGACACAGAAGAACAGGGTTCGAATGAACTTTGCAAGATCACAGAGCTCGTTAGTGGCACATCCGGCACCACCACCCAGTCTCCAGCCTCCCCCTCTGTGGCTGATGTCGGGGAGGGACAGCTTGAGGAGCAGGGGGAGTTTCTGGCTTGTGATGAGACATGGCTGGACAATGTGTGGTGTTGGAAGGTTCCAGGCAGTGTTGCAACAGACCTCTCAGTGCACTCTAATCTGAGTGCCTGTGTGGGGTGTCTGGGGAAAGTTCATGGAGTCCCTCATCTGGGAAAGGCTGTTTGGTTCCGCCTTCCTCTGGAAAGTAGAAAGCTCACTTGCTGCTGCTTCAACCTGGAAACAATCTTTGCACAGGATGGTGGATGCCAGCGTCCAGCCCGTCTGATGGTGTCTGCAGCTCCAACACGGAAAAAGCCTGGAAGACCTGAGGTGAAGTGGGATGGGTGTGTGTGCTCCCCACTGCCGTATCCATCCTCAGTGCCTAGGACAGGGCCTGACACATTGGAGGTCCTCAGATTGTTTTTCCTTGCTTTGAGGCAAAGTCTTGCTCTTTCGCCCTGGCTGGAGTGCAGTGGTGTTATCTTGGATCACTGCAATCTCCACCTCCTGGGCTCCAGCAATTCTCGTGCCTCAGCCTCCGGAGTAGCTGGGACTACAGGTGCCCAACACCACGCCTGGCTAATTTTTGTATTCTTAGTAGAGTCGGGGTTTCACCATGTTGGTCAGGCTGGTCTTGAACTCCTGGCCTCAAGCGATCCACTCACCTCAGCCTCCTAAAGTGACAGGACTATAAGTGTGAGCCACAGCACCCAGCCAGTATTTTAATTAATTTCTTTATTTTGACAGAGTCTTGCTCTGTTGGCCAGACTGGAGTACAGTGGTGCAATCTCGGCTCACTGCAACCTCCGTCTCCCGAGCTCAAGCAATTCTCCTGCCTCAGCCTCCGGCGTAGCTGGGGTTACAGGTGTGTGCCACCACGCCCGGCTATTTCTTTTATTTCTAGTATCACGATCAAGTGGGCTTCATCCCAGGGATGCAAGACTGGTTCAACATATGCAAATTGATAAACATAATTCATCACATAAATAGAACCAAAGACAAAAGCCACATGATTATCTCAATAGATGCAGAGAAGGCTTTCGACAAAATTCAACAGCCCTGTATGCTAAAAACTCTCAATAAACTAGGTATCCATGGATTGCATCTCAAAATAATAAAAGCTATTTCTGACAAATGCACAGCCAATATCAGAGTGAATGGGCAAAAACTTAAAGCATTCCTTTAGACAGGGTTTCACCATGTTGGCCAGGCTGGTCTCGAACTCCTGACGTCAGGTAATCTGCCTGCCTTGTCCTCCCAAAGTGCTGGGATTACAGGCACGAGCCACCGTGCCTGGCCTGGGTGTTTTTTTGTTTTTGTTTTTGTTTTTTGTTATGAGACAGGATAATCTTGTGTTGCCTAGGCTGGAGTGCAGTGGTGTGATCACAGCTCACTGAAGCCTCGACCTCCCAGGCTCAAGAGATTCTCCTACCTCAGACTCCTGGGTAGCTGGGACTACAGGTACACACCACCACACCTGGCTAATTATTAAATTATTTTTTTTGTAGAGACAGGAGGGTCTCACTATGTTGCCTAGGCTGGTCTTGAACTCCGGGACTCAAGTGATCCTCCCTCCGTGGCCTCCCAAAGTGCTGGGATTACAGGCCTGAGCCACTGTGCCTGGCCTAGAAATTTTTGTTGAATAAAAAAGGCCTCACGTGCGAAGGCGGAGGAGAGACGGAGGCCCAAGGTTTTCACCTGCTTGGGCTGGGTTTGAGGGTGGTCAGAGGGTTGGGAGCTGGATGTCTGGCCATGAACATAATGAGGAAGAGACAGCCCAATCCGCCCCGGGTCTTTGTGCTGACCTCCTGTAGGCGACACTATATCCACACTGGCCCAGGAGGCCTCAGGGAACACTTAGTTTGTATTTTTCTTCTAGTTTGCCTTCCAGCCCTCTGCCTGGCCGGGTTTCTGCTGCCAATTCTTGTCTTGTTGGGTTGCGTGGCCGCCAGCTTCCTCTCTCTGAGCCCCATCTTTCTGCGTGCAGGCAGAGATGAAGGGGCAGGCTGTTCCCACTTACCTCCCGGGCTGCCACAGGGCTGGGTGACGACTCCCTGGGTTGGGGGTGGGGGTGGGGGACTTCAGGAGCTGCGAACGCCTTTGCGCATGCACAGGGGAGGGTGGGGTCACCTCTATTGGGTCCAGCTGCACCTTTTGCCGGTGCGCTTCCTTGCTCCTCCTCAGGGAAATCCAGTGTAACTGGCAGCCTCTGTGCCTGGGTTTCATGCATGGCTCTCAGAATCATTCACTGCTGGGCAGAACTCAGTTCTCACCTCCTTGTGGAGCATCAGAACCCACGTGTTCTTTAAAAAGGGAATCAAGCTGGGTGCCATGGCTCATACCTGTAATCCCAGCACCTTGGGAGGCCAAGGTGGGAGCATCACCTGAGGTCAGGAGTTCAAGACCAGCCTGACCAACATGATGAAACCCTGTCTCTACTAAAAAAAAAAAAAATTAGCCAGGTGTAGTGGCACATACCTGTAGTCTCAGCTACTTGGGAGGCTGAGGCATGAGAATCTCTGGAACCTGGGAGGCAGAGGTTGCAGTGAGCAGAGATCACGCCACTGCACTTCAGCCTGGGCAACAAAGTGAGACTCCATCTCAAAATAAATAAATGAGCATGCGTTAACACCCTTTGGTGGGTGGCGTGTGCCTTTGGACTGGAAGCCTTTGGCCAGAGCTTGTTTTTTTTCTGATGAGTTACAAGCTGCTTCTCCGGATACGTAGGAAATGTTGTTTCTTGCAGCTTGAAGTGTCCTCGGGGACGTTTGCTAATGCTTTGGTGTTTTGTGCTATATTCTTATAGCAAATAAAAGACTTTAGAGACAGGAGATGAATGTCGCTTTGAGAACAGCTTGGCTCTCTCTGGCATCACGTGGCTTTATCCCAGGGTGGTTTGGGGCTCACCATGCCCACACAGACCACAGATCCACAGCCCATGCTCCCCCACCCCTGCGGCCAGCAAGGGTCAGCCACAAGCACATAGACGCAGGGCGATGCTGAGGTCAGCCGCCTTTTAGAGGCCCCTGGTGAGCCCCACATTCCTGGTGTTCCCACCCTGGGTAACTGCCTCCCTTGAGTGTGGGCTGAATTTTGACTTTGTTCTAACAAAGAGCACAGCAGAAGCAGTGGGGTATCATTTCCAAGATTAGGCTTTAAAAAGACTGGCTGGCATGCTGGGTACCTGCCCTCTGTCTTCACCCTAACCCTTTACGTTTTGCATCACTCGGGCTGGGGAAGGCAGGCTGCCTTTTAGGGAGCAGCCCCATAAAGAGGCTCACACAGTTATTGAGAACAGAGGACCAAGGCCCTTGAGCCCACAGTCAAGAGGACCAAAACCCGTCCCCTCCGGCTGTGGAGGGAGCTTGCAAGCAGAGCCTTCAGTCCTGACCGAGTCCTGGGATGTTGCAACCACAGCGACGGCAGCTTGACCTTAACCTCGAAGCCTCCTGGAGCCAGAGGCACCCAGCCAAGTGCGCCGATTTTTGACCCACAGAAGCTGCGAGATCGTGTTTGAAGCTTGAAGTCATTTCGTTTTAAATATTTTGTTACACATCCAATAGATAACTGGCGTGGATGGAAAGAAATGAAGAAACAGAGAAATGGTGAAATTGGGGAAAATGAAGTGAAGCGAGAAAGAGCAGGGTAGCGAAAGAAGAAGGGTGGAGGGGGTCCCTGTGAGCAGGACTCAAAGCCACTGCCTGCCGCCCTGGCGTGGTGAGGGCTCCTGCGCTGGCCTGAGTGCCAGCTCTGCCGCTGCGTTAGTTTGCCAGGGCCTGTCCTAATGAGATGCCACAGACGAGGTGGGTGTGACAAGCCCCCAGAATGAATTTCCTCTAGGTGTGGAGCACTGAAGTCTGAGCTAGTGTTGGTGAGGGGGGCTTTTTCTGATGCCTGTGGGAGTCCCTGTGCAGGCCTCTCCCCAGCCCCTGGTGGTTTTCTGTTTCCTGGTCGAATTCCCTACTCCGTCCCTCTTTTTTTTTTTTTTTTTTTTTTTGAGATGGAGTTTTTCTCTTGTTGCCAGGGCTGGAGTGCAATGGCGCGATCTTGGCTCATCGCAACCTCTGCCTCCCGGTTCAAGTGATCCTCCTGCCTCAGCCTCCCGAGTAGCTGGGATTACAGGCATGCACCACCACACCCGGCTAATTTTGTATTTTTAGTAGAGATGGAGTTTCTCCATATTGGTCAGACTGGTGTCAAACTCCCGACCTCAGGTGATCTGCCCACCTCGGCCTCCCAAAGTGCTGGGATTATAGGCGTGAGCCACTGTGCCCCCGCCCCCACCCCCATTTTTCTTTTTTATAAGGAAACCAGTCATATTGGATTAAGGCCCACCCAAAAGACCCTCTTTCCAAATAAGGTTACATTTTGAGGTATTAGGGGTTAGTATGTGAATTTCAGGGCAGAGGACACGATTTAACCCACCACAGCCACTTACTGGTGGTGACTAGGACAAGTCATTTCATCTCTGTGTTCCTCAGTTTCTTCATCTATAAAACTGGGATAAAATTGTACATTTTTTTCTTTTTTTTTTTTTGAGACAGAGTCTTGCTCTGTCACCCAGGCTGGAGTGCACTGTGCGATCTCAGCTCACTGCAGCCTCTACCTCCCAGCAAGTGATCCTCCTGCCTCAACCTCCCAAGCTGCAGGTACTACAGGCATATGCCAACAAGCCTGGTGAATTTTTTCTGCCAAAAATACAAAAATTAGCTGGGCATGTTGGTGTACACCTGTAGTCCCAGTTACTTGGGAGGATGAGGCAGGAGGATCACCTGAACCCCGGAGTCAGGGGTTGCACTGAGCCAAGATCGCACCACCACACTCCAGCCTGGGTAACAAGAGTGAAACTCCATCTCAAAAAATAAAATGAAAAAAGAAAAGAAATGCTCTGGTCCCAAGCAGAATCTGCCATCTGCCATCTAGCAAGATCCTGTGGGGTGAAGCGTGAGAAGCCCTGGGCTGCAGCTCTTGAAGCAGCGGCAGCTTGTGGGGATCTGCCAGGAGCACACAGAGGAAGTAGGGCTTTGCCCAGGGGGAGCAGGAGGGAGGTGAAGTCCTTCCCACCTGCAGCGTTCTTTAATGCCTTTGTCAGCTCTGGAGTAAGCATTGTCTCCTTCCTGGGGGCACCAGGTGACAAGCCGCTTGGGCTAGATTACTGCAAAAGTTAGCTGTCCTCCCGTGTCTGTGTTGGGGACCAGCTGGTCCTCATTGGAGGAGTTGGTCACTGCACTGGGGTTTTTTATTTTTTTTTTCCTTGAGACAGAGTCTTGCTCTGTCACTCTGGCTGGAGTGCACTGGCATGATCTCGGTTCACTGCAACCTCCATCTCTCAAGTTCAAGGGATTCTTCTGTCTCAGCCTCCTGAGTAGCTGGGATTATAGGCACATGCCACTACCCCTGGCTAATTTTTGTATTTTTAGTATAGATGGGTTTTCATCACGTTGACCAGGATGGTCTCAATCTCCTGACCTCAGGTGATCCACCCGCCTCGGCCTCCCAAAGTGCTGGGATTACAGGCGTGAGCCACCGCGCCCGGCCAGTCACTGCACTTTAATGCGTGATTAGGGCCAGGTTGGGTCAGGGTTGAGGTACTGGAGGTTCAGTATCTCGTGAGCTTTTCTTCACTTGCTGATATGTACAGCCTGACCCAGCGAGACCCCCCAGAACAATGTAGATCTGATGTGCCCAAGAAAGAAAATACAGTGTTGAAGATGAAGTATTAGAGAGAGGGGACCAGCAGGGGACAAGAGAAAAAGGGTTCACTGCTGGATCAACAACTGCCTTTTCCTGGCCCACTGAGTCTTTCTGGAGAGCCAGGAAGATGAGCTCATGCTAAGTACAGTTCCTCTCAGGGGAGGCTGGAAGAACACAGGAGATCTGAAGCGCTTTATTAAAAATAAATCAGTAACTTCGAGGGTGATCTGGAGGAGAAAAGCGGATGGCAGGCAGGCTGCAAGTCAGGGCTGGAACTCTGTGCACTCACCGAACTTCCTGGAGCTATTTATCAGAATGAGGGGTTAGACTTTTTTTTCTGGAGATGGAGTCTCGCTCTTGTTGCCCAGGCTGGAGTGCAATGGCGTGTGTGATCTCGGCTCACCGCAACCTCGGCCTCCCAGGTTCAAGCGATTCTCCTGCCTCAGCCTCCTGAGTAGCTGGGATTACAGGCATGTGCCATCACGCCCAGCTAATTTTTTGTATTTTTAGTAGAGATGGAGTTTCACCATGCTGGTCAAGCTGGTTTCAAACTCCTGACCTCAGATGATCTGCCTGCCTCGGCCTCCTAACTTTCAAAATGAAAAAGGACCAGCCTGACCAACATGGAGAAATACTGTCTACACTAAAAATACAAAATTAGCCTGGCGTGGTGGCACATGTCTATAATCCCAGTTACTTGGGAGGCTGAGGCAGGAGAATAGCTTGAACTTGGGAGGCAAGATCGTGCCATTGCTCTCCGGCCTGGGCAACAAGAGCAAAACTCTGTCTTTAAATAAATAAATAAATAAAAGAAAGAAAAGAAAGCCAAAACCCAGCAGTGCTATTACTGTCTGCATCTCTGACTCTAAGTGAAATCCAGCTTCTGTGATATTTCTCCTGAGAAATGGAACCAGACGTCAAAAAATCAACAAGCTGGTTCCTTGGTAATGAGTATGTTCTCGGCAGGTGCTGGTTCACTGGGCTTCCTGTAAGGCCAGCCTGAGCTATTACAGGAGATGAATTTCTCTTGGAGATAATACAATGGTCCCTAATAACGGTGCTGTTCCAAACGTTAACTGATGTCATCATGTCACTACTCAGCTCAATAATCTTCAGTGGCTCCCAGTCACCTACTAAATAAAAAGTCCAAATTTCATAGTTCGGAATTCAGTGACCCACACAAAGCCATGAGACACAAGACAGCGGAATGGCCTTTGGTGTCAATCAATCACGGATGAGTTTGCAATTCTGCTCACATCTACAGCTGGGTAAATATCAAAACTTTCTGAAACCACTTGGAAAATCAGGGTGCCTTCCTTATTGAGGCTGGTGGTGAAATGAGACATTGAACGGAATCCACGTGGCACAGTGTCAAGGACACAGTAAAAGTGATGGTGGTAGCTCCAGAAGTTATTGTTGGTGACAATGACTCCAGTGTCTCTCCAGCCAACCTCTCTCCCCCCACGCAGAGAGCTCACACCCTCTGCTCTGGCCTGATGAACATTCAGCCCACCTGAAGGCTGCATTCCCAGCCTCCAAGCTCTCCCTCACATTGCTCCTATGAAATCCTTCCTGTCTAAACTCTCCCCTTCCTCCCTGGCTTAACTCAAGTGCTTCCTGCTTTATGCAGTGTTTGCGAGTTGGATTCATATCAGACTGACTTTGGTTTTCTTTAGCATGAATGAAAACCCTTGGATATAATAGGTGCTCACAAATATTGAGTGAATAAAGGAATGAATGAATGAAAGCTATGACTGGAATCAGTGGAAGGGCACTGATGGGAGACTGTAGGGGAAACAGATCAGGGAGGATTGAGGGCGCTGAGATCTCATTTCGTTGCTGCCAATCATCCTGAATAAAAGGCAAGAAGACTTCCTGGATTTCTTGAGGGAGATGGGGAGACCAAGCCGTTTTCGCAGTGTGGTGTCTATCAAGCTCTGTAAAGTGCTTTTATATGTACCAACCCCTTAGTGATAGTTTTTTGAAGGCTAATGCAGTCTTCAATTCGCACATCCCTAAACAAAAAAAGCCAGATGAACTCCCTCAGAGCCTGTTCGATTCTGAGCTCTTAGCTAGAGACTTCTCCAGCCTTGAAAACCTAATAAAAAGTTCCTGTTGTTCCACAGCTCACAGTCCAATGTTCTCAGGTCTGCTGGGCCCACCCAACCAGCCAGTCCCCATATAGTGCCTTTGTATGAACTACATGAAGAAAAAAGCACCTTTTCCCCTGAGCCAGGGTGCATGGCTTGACATGTAGGATGTGGACTGGAAATCAGACCTCACCACTTCCCTTAGCTGGAAGCCCTTACATGGTACACATACCATACATATACATATACATATACATGTGTACATATACAGATATATACACACTCTGTCTTGGTAATTGCAAAGTGCTCTTTTGGGAATTGCACATTCTGTGGGTTCGGCACAGGTGTTGCAACCAGGTATGTGAAAAATGAGGCTGGGCACAGTTCCTCTTGCTCAGTCTTTCTTAAGCTGAAGAGCGCTGATCCAAGCCACGTATACACATGTCTAAGACCACATCCAGCTCCGTCAAATGGCCCAACACGCAGGTGAACTGAAAGCATTCTGTTATCAGAATCTTCCTCTATGAAACAGGATTTTTTTTTTTTTTTTTGAGACAGAGTCTTACTCCCACCCAGGCTGGAGTGCAGTGGTGTAATCTCGGCTCATTGCAACCCCCACCTCCTGTGTTCAAGCAATTCTCCTGCCTCAGCCTCCCAAGTAACTGGAATTATAGGTGGGTGCCACCATGCCCAGCTAATTTTTGTATTTTTAATAGAGATGGAGTTTCATCATGTTGGCCAGGATGGTCTCGAACTCCTGACCTCGTGATCCACCTGCCTCGGCCTACCAAAGTGCTGGGATTATAGGTGTGAGCCACCGTGCCTGACCTATGAAAGAGGATTTTAATGGCATGGTCACTTTCCTTGGGGGCAGAGAGTCGGGGGGATTTGGGTGCACACGATTTATACCTCTTTTTGCCATCAAAATGTTATGTTCCATAAAATCTGCATTAACGACTTTGCCTATTCACCCACTGAATGACAGCTTTGTATTGATACAACGCACCGTTAGGGTCTGGGCTACAGAAGCAAGAACCAACCACAAAAGCACTAGACCTCAGACAGTGTGAACTGCGTTTCTTTCGAGCTCTTGGCCTTTTCTCAATAAGCTCATCCATGCTGTTTTCACTTGATGCTGGCTGTGTGGGACAGTTTTAATTCTACATTTCTATAGCACATGTCCAATTCATTTTTTTCTCCCTACACAATCCCCGTTTGGATTGGAAGAACTGTCTGGGCATCAGACCTGATCCCCATGAGACATTTGATGAGCTATGAACTGTAGTTCCTCCTCCTGTGTTTCTCCTGAACCCCCACAAAAGACAGCAGCCAGCCTGCTGCCTGGAAAAGAATCTTCCTTTGGGGACTGAGTATACAGGTCTGCCGAGGAAAGGGAAGAAAGTGCGCTTGTACTGCTGAAGCCTGAGGCTGCCCAGCCACCCATGACTCAGAGGCGCTTCCTGGGAATCCGCATCGGCTTTTCCTCCATACAACTTCAGAATATCAAGTTGGTGTGATTTGAGTTCCTGGGCTCACTTCAGCCACCTTGTGCAAGAGCAGGGAAAAGGAGGAGCCTTCCTGTCCAGTGATCACGGAACCCGGGCACCTGTCCCCAACCCCAAAGGTGAGATGCGCTGCCCCTTCAATCCCTGCCACTTCCTGCTTACTGCAGAGGCGACATGAAATATTGAGGGGGGACTCCATGACTTTTGGGGGTCCTAATGCACTCTTTCCTTCCTTCAAATCCAAACTTCAGAAAGCAGGGGAAAGATGGAAACACTGAAACTCCACGTCCTGCTCATTCTAGAAAAAATGCACATCTGAAGGTGATTAGTTGTCTTTATTGGAGGAAAACAAGAAGTCATCAATCTCATTATCATTACGATAGAAATCTTGATATGTATACATGATTGTCAAGGCAGAGAATCATTTGCTACACAGACCCATGAACAATTTTGCAGTGCCGCAAACCTATGGGGGTGAAACTTCTTGCAGAGTTTATTACATGCATGGAATAAATGCACAGTTTCCCTTCTTTTGGACAAACATGTTTTTATGGAAATATTGAACCAATTGCAAGCCTGGTAATAGTAGGTGCGGGGACGTTCCTGGTTTTGACGTTCTCATTTTTTGGGAAGCATGCTTGTTGCTGCGGGAGCTGAAAGAAGGGAGATTACGTTATGTGTGGTGACAAAAGCCAATTTAGAGGTTGTTCCAATGTTTGTTCTGGACAGAGGGTACCTTTGAGGTCTTCTCACCTGAACGTGGGACTAAGATAAATGTTCTCTGAAACACGATGCCCCATCTTTCAAAGCAAAGACTCTGCTGCAATATCACTGCCTTTCTGCCACCATTTGGACAGCATTTCATGTCCCTCTGACAGGGCCAAGTGCCCCCGGAAGGAGACTGGCAGGCGTCAGGGCTGGGAGATGAACATCCAGGCTGATGTTCTTGTACCTTTTTAGCTCCCTCGCAGCCTGGCTGCCAACCACACCCCAGGGCCCCTGTGCCCCGAAATGCTAGGCTTCCAGGAGAGCCTGGGATCTCAATCTGTCTAGCCCAAGATTTTCCTCCGAGAAGCAACTGAACTAGAGTTTGGGGTTTCCCAGCCTGTGCTGAAGTCTGATCTCTAAGACTAAAACCAACTCCTCTCATTTGCTTTTTTCCTGTCCATAAGAAAATAAAATCACCTTTAAGTAAAATAACATCGCAAATCATCAGAAGACATAATAATCATATGAAGAAGTTCCCTGGAGACAAAAAGGTTAAAAAATGGATATGGCGAATGCAGAAACGGTGTGAGTACAAAGGGTGAATGCGATCGCGTGCTCCTTTATATAGACACCGAGAAGCCATTCCACAGTTTGCTTTGTCCACAAAACCAGACTCGGCAGCCGCATGCTGAGCGTTTGGCTTCCAAATGCACAGCCTTTTTGGGTTTGCAAAAGCAGGGCTCCCAGAGCCACAAGCCGAGCTGCTCCTGCTGGAGGTGGCGGGGAAGTCCGGGAAGGGCTGACTTCTTCCCACTGACTCTGGAGGCATCGGGAGGTGGCAGGGAAGTCCGGGAAGGGCTGACTTCTTCCCACTGACTCTGGAGGCATCGGGAGGTGGCCGGGCCTCGGCCAGCATGCAGGGCTGACTTCACAGTGGGACTGGGTGCCCAGGCTGCAGACCGTGATGCCCTGGGACCACTTGGGACCACCAAGCAGGTGCCGGGTGAGTGGGGCATGGGCCCTGACCTTCCTCAGACTGCCTGCCTGCTCCCCAAAGTTGAGGTTGTCAAGCTAACTCATCGGCACACTCATTTTCTTGGAGTCTTCGGGAAAGAAACTCTCCTTTTAGGAGTCTGTTCCGGCTCTTCTAGCTCCACATTTGCAATTCTGAACATCGAAAGACTGGAATACCTTTTGCAAACATCAGGCACACCTGCAGCCCCAGCCCAGGGCCAGGTGCCCCTCCAAAGGGTGGTGGGTCACATACAGGTATATACATTTTTTTTTTTTTTGAAACAAACTGAACAGTGTTTGGTCTGGAATGTGTTTAAGGAAAAGGCAGACTTCACAGAGTGCGGGTAGACAGAATGGGGAGGAAGCACAGTTTCAGAAGAACATGCAAAGGTGTCGTGCACTGGCTGAATTTGAGGACCTTCAACTCATTTGCCAGCTGTGATTGTGCCAACTTGGGAAAGAGGACATCTTATTTCTGTTTATGAAAAATGGGAGGAGCTTCCCTTTAGCAGCCCTTGCCTTTCTTTCTCATATCCAAGGGAATCTCAGTCTTGCGCTTGTGAGATCCGGCAAAGCAGGGGGTGCTGCTGGCTGAAGCCGAGCCCATGACCCTGCTTCTCCGCCTACGACCCCTGAGCAATGATTCCAGTGTGGCCGCCCCAACGAAGACTCAAGTCTGGCCAAGGTTCTGGGGGCAAGGGAGAGGCAAGGGGCCACGGTGCTTTCAAAAATGAAGTCTACCTGCACTGGGATGCCATCTTTCCCTTCTGTTTAAAAATGCTCAGCAAATTAACCAGTGGGATAATTGCGTTAGCTGTCATGTCACAGGGGAGAGGATCAATCCACTGGCCATAGAGGATCACCGGGGCTCTCTGACCCCGTGTGCCTGGTATTCTTGGCTTGTGTCCCTGCCACCCACAATTCATCAAGGCCATGTTGAACACTAGGGTAGACAGATGAGGAGGATGACATGATATGGGGTAGGTAAGCCAAGTCCAGGGCTCCCAGGCCAGGTTCTTTTCATCCGACTGCAGATGTTTCCTATGAGCCCAGCCTTGGCCAGCGGAGCCATCATCTTTTGTTCTATCCTGACTGCCGGGATCCTGGACAGTACCCGAAGCGCTAGCTGGAGAGTGGGACCCTCCCCAAGGCCAATGGTGGCTCCAAGGCTGCACCCCGTTCTCAAGGGCAGATGCCGGAAGTGACCAGAACTGTGACCAGGGTGAAGAACACAAAGCCACTCTTCCTTTTTTTGATTTAGTATGGCACGCTGTGCCACAGTTTCATTCTTTCAAAAGGGGACCTGAAGAGGGAGAATGATGTTTTCTTGTCTCCTACGGGGAGGCGGGGGCAGGAGGAAAGGTGAAAACCAGCCACTGCCCAGTGCCAGAGCCATCCACGGGCCCAGGCTGCCGTTTCTCTAACACAGCGGCCCCGTCTCTCCTCAAGGACTTCTGGCAGCCGCTGTGCTTCCCCTGAGTGCCCTGCCCCTCAGCTCTCTAACTGCCTTTGAACCACTTCATGCTGAGGCTCCGAACCCGTGAGACCCCTGGGAAGCCGAGCTGCAGGAGGAAGAGAGCTGCCCAGACTCCAGAGCCATCTCTGCGAAGAGGGCCAAGCTGCTGGCCTGCTGGTGCCCGCTCACTGAGTGTCTCAATGAATGGAAACTCCTCCTACGGCCTCACATATGAGATGAAGATCCTGGAAGCCAGGGAACCTGGGAGAAAGGCCACTCCAAGCCACCACTTCAACACTGACTATTCCAAGTGAGGAAAACAGAATCCACTTTGCTCTGAGAAGGGACAGGGACCGAATGAGGAACCTGGGCTCAGGAAAGAAGCCTGCGATGGGGTCCAGACATCCACCCTTAGCCTCGGCCAGCACTCTAGGTGCATGTCGAAGCCCTCAGCTGCCGTGAGTGGAAACTGACATTGGCGAGGGTCCTGGGATTCTATGACCCCATTGGTCAGACCTTCAAAAAGGCACATTCCGGGTTCTCTTCCTGTTTTATAAAACAATTCATGCCCAGTGCTGGGCAAAGACAACCTCTATCTTTTTACCATGAGAACACTCTCAAAAGCACAAAGGCTCTTCTCTTTCTAAAACCATAGGATATTAACCCCAGCCTGGTGGCATCAGGACAGTACAGGCTTCCTGATGTCATGCTCAGCAGTCGACCCTTGGGCTGAAACCAGTCACTGTTTCCTCGCACAATGTTGTTGAGACCTTGGGTGTGACAGGCCAAGCATGGCCAAGAACTGACCGGAGCAGTGAGAGGGCACCTGGACCACGGCCCACACTGTTCAGGGCTTCTGCACTTTTTGGGTAAGGGATGCTTTCAAGCTAAGTGCATATAACACGCAGCACATGTATCAGCTCCTGAAAATACTTCAATCACCAATAATGGAACTTGCTTCCAATACTGCTTTCTGAATGCAAATGGTTGTATACAGCACAAAGGGCTACTCGTAACTATTCACGCACTCATCCTAGGTACCGGATTCGGGTGCATTTTCAGTGCCTTCTCTTACTTTCTGTCTTGCACTGTATGAACTCGAATGTTTCCAGGACACTTGTTAGTGAGCAATTGCCTGGTGAAGCTCTGGAGAGACACCTGTTTTCTCCAATATCACTTATAATATTCATTCACTGCATGGCCAACTCAGGCGACACCTGACTCTGAACTAGTCTATTGTCATCTTACAGACTTTTCCAGGCTTTTTACAGATTTTGAAGAGTGACAGTTTAATTTTTCACTCCGTGAGCATGTGCGGCAGATGCCATGCAGAATTCCTGCCAAGCCGTGGCACACCTGTGATGCGTGCGGAGACAGGGTAGACCAGCTGCCTGTCTTCCCAACTGCTCTCATCTGTGCCTGTGCTGCCTTCTCAGGGAGCGGGATGGAGCTGCCGTGCCTCATAACTGCGTGTGTGTGTGTGTGTGTGTGCGCGCGCGTGCATGTGCATGTGTGTAGGGAGGATGGAGGGGGGCATCACTCAACACTCAGCCTGGACATAGGCAAAGGTGTGCAAGTGACAAAGACTTCCCAGGACAGGCCAGCCACAGGAGAAGGATGTGAGGACACAGCCAGCAGCGTCGCTGGGCTGTAATGAGGCAGACCTGCTGGGACACCCTGGTGGGCTCAAGGCATTGGATTGGCCTGAGGGCTGAGCGGGGGACACTAGGCAGGACCGGCACTTGAAGCCATGTGCCTGGCTCTACAGAACAGCCTCCTTGAAACGCAGCTTTCCCTGGGCTGTACACTGCCTGGCTCTCTCCTGCACCCTACCCACCACAAGGGCCAACAACGTCGCCTGGTTTGCCCTGATGGTCCTGGTTTTAGCATGAAATGTTCACAGCCTGAGAAATCCTTCAGTCTCAGGCAAGCGGGGCGTTTGGTGACCCTACCACTGTGTATCTTTGATTTTAGGCTCCTCGGATCAGTGGGAGGCCTTCAGACACTGGCTGGGTCTGGCGGACGTGGTCTCTGGCCACAGCGCGAGTCCTATTAGCCTGGCAGGCCCCTCTCCTTACTACCAGGAATGGATCCTTTGCCAAGGCCGCTTCCCTCCCTTCCTTCCTTTGGAAAACATTCATGTGAGATGAGGGTAACAATGTGGAGAAAGAACTTTGTGTTGGAAGCCATGTGAAGGGTAAGATTAGAAACGCATTTTTAAAAAACTACAGAGAAAGAGATGAATTTGAGAACCGCATAGCTGAGCTTTCATCTGCTACCTCTCGTGAGAAATGAGGGTTGTGTATGGGCCCACTTTCAACCAAATGGCAGCTGGCTCCTTCTGCAAGGGACACTCCTACGTCTCTGCAGTGTGGGCATCTCACTCACAGCAAGTTTGGCCTGCGAAGCTGAGCCCTGGGTCTCCGGGGAGGGAGCAGGCTTCTTTATTTCTGACTGCTGATAGCAAGAGGCCTCTGGGGTCTCTGGTGGGTGAGGGCTCTGTGGGATGGGTTACCAGCGAAGGCTTTGTGCATAATCCCACCAAAGCCCCCTGCAGACAAGACAGCTTTGCAGAACGGAGGGGCCTCGCCCGCCAAGGAAAGGAGAGAGAGAGAAGGAACATGAGTCAAGCGCACTCTTAGCCTCGGACCGATTCTTGATCCTCTTCTTCGAATGTTTAAAAATACCTTTAAATTCTCCTTGGAGGAAAAACAAATCTCTTAAAGGTTAACATAAAACCACTATTGAAGAGGAGGAGATACAGGTCACGTAACTGAGCGACAGAGTCAAAGGACATACTTCTTTAAAGGAAAAACAAACCCTAATGCACAATATTTACCAATATTTAAATAATCCAGTTGAAACCTTGTTTTTTGTCATGAATGAAAAAACACACCGTAGACGGTCACCTACACTGAGAAGAGTGGGAAGGACGGCGTTGGGGGAGAGGAAGAAGAAGGTCCGTTCAGTTCGAGCTTTGCAAGATTTGTATATACAGCACCAGATCCTATGAAATCAGCGCCCCTCGAGTCAGTACAGTTTGTGAGAAATGAACACTTCAGAATTGCAGTATAAAATATGGCCATAAAAAAACTTCGGTCTTCCAGTCCTACGCAGGAAGTGCACCATGCAAGGTGGGGTCTCGCTGGAGTGGCCCGTGGCACTGGCCACCCTGGGGCTCCCCTTTCCCAGCCCTGCCCCCTGGCCCCACCTCCAGGGCCAGTCACTTGCTTCCAGAGTGCACTGATGTCACAGTGGTGGGCCTGGGTCTCCGCTCGGCTCCAACTCCTGAGACCCCCGACGAAGAAGAAATGAAACTACAGAGCGTGGAAGGTGCCAGACCTGCAGGGAACAGCAGAAGCGGACCTCAGAGCTTCAGAGGCAAATTCTCACCCCACTCCCACTGCCAGGCGTCACAGGGGCTGGGTTTATGGGAGATAGTGGGGACAAACATTTTTTTTTCCCTGAAGGTGGAGTTTCACTCTTGTCACCCAGGCTGGAGTGCAGTGGCATGATCTTGCCTCACTGCAACCTCTGCCTCCCAGGTTCAAGCGATTCTCCTGCTTCAGCCTCCCGAGCAGCTGGGATGACAGGCACACACTACCACACTCAGCTAATTTTGGTATTTTTAGGAGAGTTGGGTTTTCACCATGTTGGCCAGGCTGGTCTCGAACTCTTGACCTTGTGATCCACCCACCTCAGCCTCCCAAAGTGCTGGGATTACAGGTGTGAGCCACTGTGCCTGACAAGTGGGTGGGGGAGGGGGGGCAAATTTTTATCCATATGTGACTCTCTATTTTTACCTACCTGTGGGAAAGCCTCTGAGATGTGTTCAAAATGCTTTATTCTTAGACCTCTCCTCTCCTTTGCTCTGTATAATTTGAACTACTTTGTATTTGAAAATGACATGTTTTCACTACTGTGGTACATGACGTTTCAGCTCTTAATACGTACCAGGCGCCAGGCTACTGCTGACGACGTAGCGTCATCATACACATTGTTCTCTTTTTATCATAGCTCTGTAACGTAGGTATTTTAAGAAGAAATAAAGAATGATACTCCCTTCCTACCCCTGGTGTGTTGTGTGTACTCTTGGCTAGAAAGCATTTTGTGACACAGAGCCCTTTGAAATAAGGGCATGGTGGCTCACGCCTGTAATCTCAACATTTTGGGAGGCCAAGGTAGGCAGATCGCTTGAGTCTCAGGAGTTCCAGACCAGCTGGGGCAACCCGGGGTCTACAAAAAACACAAAAATTAGTCAGGCATGGCAGTCCATGCCTGGTCCCAGCTGCTCAACAGGGTGAGGCAGGAGGGTCGCTTGAGCCTAGGAGGTTGAGGTTGCAATGGTGAGCCATGATCACGCCACTGCACGCCAGTCTGTGCGACAGAGAGTGAGAGAAAGACGAGAGGAGAGAAGGTGGGGAGGGAAAAGGAGAAGGGAAAGGAGCAAGGGGAAGACAGGAAAGAAAGAAAGACAGGAAAGACAGGGAGGGAGGGAGGAGAAAAGAAAAGAAGGACAGAAAGAAAAGAAAGAGAAAGAAGGAAAAGAAAGACAAAGGAAAGAAAGAAAAGAGAAAAGAAAAAAAAAAGAGGAGGGAAAGAAAAAGAAAGGGAAGGAAAAAAGAAGGAAAGGAAAAAGGAAAGGAAGAATAGGGCTGTTCACGTATTCCTGTGTGAACTCAGCAGTCCCCTGGGCTGGTGGAGCTCCTCACAGGCTGCGCTAACACCCTCCCCAGAGGATGTCCAGGCATCAGAAGCCTTGACATGGGAGGCCTTGACGTGACTGAGCTCCATGGTGCAGCCCTCCAGGGAATCTGTGAGCTCAGACACAGGGAGAGCCATGAAAGGAATGACCCCAAAGGGCTTCGTTGTCAATGCCGGTATATGAATCTGTAAAAAAATGATCTACCTCGGGCTTCCCTTCAACCAGGTGCAAAAGATTCAGGGTGAAAGGAAAGTGTGGCTCTATGGTGTGCCAGGGGGATGCTCACAGAATTTCTTGGGAAAATGTAAGGGCTGGATGGCCCAAATGAGATGGGAACATTTTTTTGGAGAGGAAGGGAATCATTTCCTGAGCCAAACGGGAAGGAGCATGATGCCCAGGGCGAGACCAGGCTGCAGGATTGCTCCATGGCTAGGGAGACCAGGGCCACTGGTCCGACGTGGAGCGGACCCACAGGAAGGGCCAAAGAAGAGATTCTTTCTACAGAGTGGAGGAGTTGGGGACAGAAATAAAGGGAGTGTAAATGAGCCTTCAATGATGGAAAGTCCATGCAAAGATGGACAATGAAATACTGTTACTTTAATTGCAAAGTCGATGCACTTCATATAAATGAGCTCAAACTGTCTGCATCCAAAATGTATGTTATAGAAGTCAATGACAGCAGGCTGTCCTGAGGCTCTGCTGTCCCTTCCTCAACCCACAAGAGTGACTGCACAATGAGAGGTAAATCAGAGGGAAGGATGGAAACAAGGAGTCCAGGCCTTTATCCAGACAGACATGGCTGCGAGGACCTCGAGCCCTGGATTTCTCAACTGTAAATGGAAATAGTGATTCCTAGGGTTCTGTGAGTTTTCAATGATTTTTTTTTTTTTTTTTGAAAGGAGGTCTCGCTCTGTCACCCAGGCTGGAGTGTAGTAGTGCAATCTTGGCTCACTGCAACCTCCGCCTCCTGGATTCAAGTGATTCTCCTCCCTTAGCCTCCTAAGTAGCTGAGATTACAGGCACCCAACACCACACCTGGCTAATTTTTATATTTTAGTAGAGACAGGAGTTTCACCATGTTGGTCAGGCTGGTCTCGAACTCCTGAACTCAAATGGTTCGCCGGCCTCGGCCTCCCAAAGTGCTGGGATGACAGGTGTGAGCCACTGCTTCCGGCCCAATGCTTAGGTTTAAAGAAACGTCCTAAGGTCGCATTAGATGGGATTAAGTACAGAAAGTGCCTGGCAAACAAGAGGTGCTCGGCAGAGGCCGGCTCCCCTCTCTCCACCCCAGGCTCATCTTCAGTGTCAGCTGAGGAATTCTGGTTTTGCTACATACGCACAGTCTTTTTGGCTGGTCAAACTGAGGCTGCTGGAAACACTTGCATTTGAACTGTCCAAGCTGCTGCCAAGGTGGAGTTTCCTCATATGTCTCACGACAGCCGTGGCATTAAACGCTTGCTGCAGTTTCAGGAAGGAAAAAAGCAGATCAATATTTCAGACAATCAGAAAAGATGACAACAGTGTTTCCTTGCTCATCACGTTAGCCTACGTGTTTCAAATTCCTTCAGTCATTCTCGTGCTACTCAAGAAAGAAAACTTACGTTGTGCCTTCTTCCGGAAGTCCACTGATTTATTAAACCCTTTCCCCAACTAAATATTTTAGAGACTTAAAATAGTTTTCTTCTGATATCACAAATATCATAACTACATAGAATAAATGTAAACAATTCTCTCTGTGATTTAAAAGATGTGACCTTTAGAATACAAGGCATATTATAGTGAATACCTTACAATGTTCGATTTGAAATGAGTTTTTACTTTCCTATTGTTGGTACTTTTGTCTGAAATATTTAGGCTGATGCAAAAGTAACTGCAGTTTTTGCTGTGACTTTTTTTTTTTTTTTTTTTTTTGAGACGAAGTCTCGCACTGTCACCTGGGCTGGAGTGTAGTGGCACCATCTTGGCTCACTTCAACCTCCACCTCCCAGGTTCAAGCAATTCTCCTGCCTCAGCCTCCAGAGTAGCTGGGATTACAGGTACCTTCCACCATGCCTAGCTAATTTTTGTATTTTTAGTAGAGACAGGGTTTCACTATGTTGGCCAGGCTGGTCTGGAGCGCCTGACCTCATGATCCACCTGCCCTGGCCTCCCAAAGTGCTGGGATTACAGGTGTGAGCCACTGTGCCCAGCATGCCATGACTTTTAATGGAAGAAACTGCAATTACTTTTACACCAACCTAATAATAACATTTCCTTTGAACAAAGCAGGCCAGCCAGTGAAATTAATTTTGTTAGGGTCTTGTCTTTCACCATTAGCCCTCATGGCAAAATAGTCAGCTCCAATTACTCATGCTGATTGGAACACGGAGGGGAGGTCAAGTAATCAGTAGATTAGGAAGTTAGGTAATCAATAGATGATCACAAAACCTCTATGATTTAAATCTGTCAAACTTTTATCAGGAAACATTGATGAGCTCAACTCAGATTTCCTGCTTTTTTTGAGATGGAGTCTCGCACTGTCTCCCAGGCTGGAGTGCAGTGGTGTGATCTCAGCTCACTGCAACCTCCACCTCCTGGGTTCAGGCAATTCTCCTGTCTCAGCCACCCAAGTAGCTGAGATTACAGATGTGTGCCACCACGGCTGGCTATTTTTTTTGCATTTTTAGTAGAGACCGGGTTTTACTATGTTGGCCAGGCTAGTCTCCAACTCCTGACCTGATGATCTGCCTGCCTCAGCTTCCCAAAGTGCTGGGATTATAGGCGTGAGCCACTGTACCCGGCCAATTTCCGAGAAACAGAAGACGAGGAAGAGCTGGTATTGTTGTTTCTCATCATGGAGGGGAAGTGTTTCATCACACACTCCATCCCTCTTGCACCACAAGATTCCCTCTAAGTCTTTATTACTAGCAGTTAAAATTATCAAAATTATTCATGTGAGGTTCTGGGGATTTCAGGACTACTCCCATTGGAGAGCCAGTGTCACGAGGGGTTAATCCACAGGGAATTTCACATGCCCCAGACTTACTCTCCATTTGCTCTTGGCGAAGTTCTTCCGGATCTGGGCACTGACAGACTCATGGATGTTTTTGTTGAGGGCCGTGTCACCAGCAATCCTGAAACATAGGCAAAGGTGCTTTTTCCCAGCCCTGACACTGCGTCTCACGAGCGGAGGTCTTACCCTAGCCTCAGGAGAGCCGAGGTTCGGTTGGCGACAGTGTGGCTGGCTACTGCCCTTCCAGGCTGCTGATGTCATCATCACCTGGCCACTCCCTAAACCCACCCATTCTACTGCCCTCAGCCCAAAGTCCTATCTCAGCCTCTGCACTCTGTACCCTCCCCAGACCCGCCAGCACCCTCCTGGTTGACTGCTCGCTGGCTCTCACTTTTTCCTTCTTTGACCCCAATTCCTGTAACATCAGAATCCACAGTGACAACGTTTCCCGCCCTCTCCCTTCCTCTCACCCCCTCTGCCTCCACACAAGCTTTGAGCCCCCATGCACCACCGCCGGGGACTCACACTTGTTCCCCAACTGGCCTCACCACCAGACGCCTTCCCAGCCTGCTTCCCAGCTTCCTCAGACCCGAGGTCCCTCCTCTCTGCCTTCCCCAGGGGCTCTGCCCCCAGGGCCACATTCACATCCGTGGGCTCTCAGCTTCATCTCAGCACAGCTGAGCCCTGCCACATTCTGCTCTCAACACCTGTGAGCCTGTGCTCCCCACCTGCTCCACAATGGGTGAGAAGATTCCCAGCTCCACTCAACCCCACCCGGGGCATCCTCCACCCTTGCATCTCCTAGAAATTCTCAGAACTTCATGGACGGCTGCCCCTGGCAGCCCCGAGTGAGCTTTGATTTAGCGCTAGCTGATTCCTGAACCTTCCACAAGCAGACAGGAACATACATTTGCTCCTGGGCTCCTCTCCTGACAGTAGGAGATGTCACTCTTTCCATCCCACTCTTTCCGCCCTCTGCTGTCTCTTTCTTATTACAGCTTCCCCTTCTCTCTGGGCTTACAATCTCTAGGCTGAGAATTGCCCGGAGATCTCCCAGCTCTTTCTTCCCTCCTGGACCACAGCCTTCCTTCTCGACCACAGCCACCTCCTCTCCCTGCTGGCAGCCACTTGGCCTTCCCCCAGAGCCGCTGTGCTCTGCGACCAGACTTTCCTGGTCTTTGATCCTTCTCTCTTCCTTTCTCTCTAGCACCAAACTATTCAATTCTGGGTTAGCGTCTAATGCCTAAGAAAGAATTTCATGAATCTTGCAGAAGTTAAGGGGATCAGAGTCAGGGACCAGCGTTCCCAGCTGGAAGGTAACTGGCAAGGGAGGAAACCCCCCAGCCCCCAGACAGTGGCCCCCCGGACACAAAACAGCCCAGACACAACCATCACTTCCAACTGCTTCCGGAGATGAAAGGTACACACACGGCTCAGGCGTGTTCAGACGAGAAAGCATCCCAGCCAGACTTTCTTTCCCTTCCGGACTGCAGACATGGTGGACAGAGTTGATATTAAATCGGTGCCAGACTGGCCTAAGTTTAGAATCCAGGCTGATGCTCCCAGTTCAAAACAACTCTTCCTCCACCACCTTTTCCCAGCAGAGCTGAAAACACACAGCCAAGAGGACACTCGGGAAATAGCTTAAGAGAACCAGGTTTCCATTTCCAAGAACTGTCAACTACCTTCCTTCCCAGACCCATATCCCTGAAATAGAAATAGAATATTTGAATGGCCAACTACATCTGAAACAAGAGTAACGAGTCAAGGAGGATGAAGGAATGGGAGACATCTTTATGAAGCTTTTTCTCCCGGAGAGCCCAGGGCGGAGATTCCTCCTGGACCCTGTTGAAAGGCTACACCCTCAGGAAAGGATGCCAGTCCAAGCTTGCAGTGGCCAGCTCTTTCTTAGAAATGACAAGGCCAAATCGGTGGGAAGTCTGGAATTCCTCAGGCTGAGCAGCGCTGCCGGGCAGAGCCAGGCTTCAAAGCAAACAGGCTGGGACGGGGGTCGGGGGGGGGGCTCCAGGCCTTGGGGTCTACCTGCCTGTCCGCAGTGTGGTCCCAGACACTACGGCCTGAGGCCTGCTGCCTGTACTCTGTGTCCCAGGCTATATCTGTGGGTTCACGTGTACCCAGATGTAAGAAAACAGAAGCTTCTAATTATGTTAGGAATGTTTCATGTCCATTTCCCACAGTCCTGGGCTGTGCAGCAGTGGGAATCTAGCTAGGCAGAAGGTGGCCCCCAGGCTGCGTGTTACCCAGACTTCCTGCAGCGGTGCAGCCATCTCGGGCCACAATAGCACACCGTTGCCCTCCTCCAGTACGAGGTGCAATGACAGTGGTGCCCCTGCTCACGATAAGCTAGGAAACTTGCAACAGAAACATCAGGACAGCGCTGATGCTCAGTGCCACTAACTCTAGCACCCTTCACCAACAAATCCCAAGACATGGAGTCTGGACATTGGAAGGGATCCTAGTGGTCACCCAGATTGTCCTAGAAATTGACCAATGCTTCTGTTACAGCAGGACTGCTTTATAAATCCATATACACACATGTAGGCAATGCTGTGGGCGAACACGCTTCATGCATGTCTCCCTTGCTTTCTGTTTTTTTTTTTCTTTTTTTTTTGACACAGAGTCTTACTCTGTCATCCAGGCTGGAGGGCAGCGGAGCGATCTCGGCTCACTGCAACCTTCGGCTCCGGGTTCAAGTGATTCTTCTGCCTCAGCCTCCGAAGTAGCTGGGATTACAGGCATGCACTACCATGCCAGGCTGATTTTTGTGTTTTTAGTAGAGACAGCGTTTCACCACGTTGGCCAGGCTGGTCTCGAACTCCTGACCTCCAGTGATCCTCCCACCCTGGCCTCCCAAAGTGCTGGGATTACAAGTGTGAGTCACCGCAGCCCACCAGCTTTCTCGTTTTAACACCTACCAGAACAACACAGACGGCATTTACGTGACCACACCTTTTACAGCCTGTCTCGCTACCCACTGCTCATGGACCAACAGCCTCATCTCGCCTCGCCTTTTCTGGTTTTGTGTTTTGTATGTGGTCTCTTCTACCTTCATGGCTCTGAGTCTGCACTTTTCCAGCCACCTGCTCAAGATGGGCTTGGTGGCACCTGGCGTGTATCCCAGACAGCACTGGCCAGTCCTGGGCCACCTCCCAATTCCTTCGGCTAATCAGAGCTCAGGTGGCTAGAGCCTAGGAGACGGGAAGGGGTCTCAGTGAACATTCAGGAGTGTGAATGTGGCTACTTGGCTAGGCCTACAGTACCCAGATATTTGGCCAAACACTAGCTTGATGTTGCTGGCAAAGAGATGAGATGAACATTTCAATCAGTAGACTTTGAGTGAAACCAACTAGAGGCCATGCCATGGGTGAGCCTTGTCCAATCAGTTGATGGTCTTCATGAAAAGCAGGAAAAGGGACTCCTGTCTCCGTCTGCCTTTGGACGTGAGCTGCAATATCAGCTCTTCCCTGGGTCTCTAACCTGCTGGCCTGCCCTGCAATTTTTTTTTTTTTTTTTTGAGATGGAGTTTTGCTCTTGTTGCCCAGGCTGGAGTGCAGTGGCATGATCTTGGCTCACTGCAACCTCCACCTCCTGGGTTCAAGCAATTCTCCTGCCTCAGCCTCCCGAGTAGCTGGGATCACAGGCATGCGCCACCACACCTGGCTAATTTTTTGTATTTGTAGTAGAGACAAGGTTTCACCATGTTGGTCAGGCTGGTCTTGAACTCCTGACCTTGTGACCCACCTGCCTCAGCCTCCCAAAGTGCTGGGATTACAGGCATGAGCCACCATGCTCGACCTGCAAATTTTGGATTTGTGGTCCCCAGAATTGCATGAAACAGGCTAAATCCTTAAAACAAATTAATCTCTCTCTGTCTCTTTCTCATCACTTCAGCTTATCAATGAGTGTAGAGGTAGATGCTCAGAACTACTGAGCTGGAGGAATGAGCTCTGGCCAGCGCTGCCCTGGAAGGGGGCCTGGGTTCCCATCCTGACCCTGGACATTCCCCACACTGTGGCCATCAGTCAGTAGCCTGTTGGGGCCTGAGCACATACCACAGAGAGAATGGCCATCCTCAGTGAAAGGGGCAGGAACCATCTGTCAAGACGCCAGCTGCCTTCCAAGGGGCAGTTTTGAAAGGAGCCCTCTCCTGTCCAGAGTGATCTGTTTTGGGGCTAAGGAAGGTGTCTGCGATTGCCACGGCCTCCCTCGCCCTGTGTGGCCCTGATGAAGTCAGGAGGGCAAGTATGGAGAAAGAGATGACGCTCTGGGGGTGTCAGGGATGTGCGGAGACCACGGCTTCCAGAGTGATGCCGCTGATGAGGCGGGCGCCCCCCCCACCCTGGAGGAATGACTCCGCTTTCTGCCAGCTCTCTGCTGAATATGTGTTCTCCTTTGCCCAGGCAATTTTACATAGAAGAGACACGTATATCATTAATGCAGATATTATGCATTAATAATATACGTGTTAGAGAGAGCAGAGAGTTTCAGCGATGCTTGGGTCAAGTGCATTCGTTTTCGTCCTTTTCCAGGGTTTGACTTCTTGGGGGGTTTCAAAGGTACTGTAAAAATGATAAAGCCCTGGGAAAAGCCACCTCTGAATGAAGGCATTCACGGATAGGCTCACAGGCTATGACATCTTACGATGCGACGTGGGCTGATAACTCTGAAGCCTTTGTCTCTAGCTTGACCTCTTTCTGGACTCCTGTCTCATTCAGCAGAGTGCCCACCACGGCTCTCCATCAAGACGGCTCCCAGCACCTCTGGTACAGCCTGCCCCAGGCTGAACTCACTCCTCCAAGCCTGCACCCAGCACAATCATCGCCCCCGTCCCTTAAGCCTCCTTAAGGAAACCTGGGAATAATCCTAAACCCTTCTCTTCCTCACCTCACCCTGCCACTGCTCTGCCCAATGCTTGTGGCTTCTCAGCCCCTGACAGTCACTCAGTCCTCTCTGCCCTGCCCCATCCCTGCCATGCTTCCTGGGCGCAGGCCACTGTCACCCTCCTCTGGCCCAGCCCCCTTCCCACCTCTAGGCCACACCTTCCGGCCACACTCCCATCCCCCATCACCTGCTAGATTGGGTTTTCTAAAATCAAACCTGAGCACCCTGTCTAAGAGATCTTAGGGACCCCAATGCCCAAAGGGAAAGGTACAATTCCTTGGGAGAGTCATAAATTAATGGCAACCTGGATGAATCACAGATGTGTCTGGTGTAACGCTTCCTCCTCGTCACATGTATTATCTCACGTAACCCCTTGAAAAGACCTGCGGGGTCTGTATTATTGTTATTCATGATCCGATTCGACAGGGGCAGCCCAAAGGGCTTGGAGCTCATCCGCATGGGTAATGAGTGCTGACGCCGGGACCCTGCCCTGCCTGCTAGTTCCTGCCTTCCCTCCCAGTCTTATCTCCTGCGTCCTCCATCGTCTCCTTCTCTGGAATACTGAGTGCTCATGATCATGAACGCACGTGCAGTATTAAGCTCCTGTGTTGTGGGCTCAGGTGCCCGTCTGCCTGGAATCCCCTCCTCTTCCTGCTGGTCTGGGGAAGGCTTCTCATGGTGCGGCACTCAGTGTGGGCACCACCTCCCGCTGAGCCCACTGTGCCCTCTCCCAGCCTCCTCGGGAAAAATGTCCTCTCCCTACCTTGTTTTTTCCAAAATGTTCGGTGAAGGAGAGGGCAGGTGTGAACGGGCCTTTTTCCTGCCTTCTACAGAGCAAGTATGGATGGTAAAACCACTAGGGTCATAGCTCCTTTCTTACTGAGGTCATTTTTCTTCTCTGTAAGATAATCTCAAAAGTCTTACAGCTTTAAAGGCCTATTATTTAACAAGTAAGAAAACCTTCAGTATCTTTACCATCACATACTTTGACTACCGTCTAAAGTGACTTAAAATCAAGATGATACACAATCACGACTGTTCACTTCTTCAGATCATTCTTTCTTTCTCCCCCAGCCCTCTCCTTTCTTCCCCTCTTCTTCTCCTTCCAGTGTGATGGTGAAGAGAATTCACTTTGCAATCAGACAGTTCTGGATGGAATCCTGGCTTTGCTATTAGCTAGCTGTGTGGTCTCGGATAAGTTAATTTATCTTTATTTTTTTTTGAGGTAGAGTCTGGCTCTACCGCCCAGGTTGGGGTGCAGTGGTGCCATCTTGGCTCACTGCAACCTTCCCCTCCTGGGTTCAAGTAATTTCCAGGCCTCAGTCTCTCGAGTAGCTGGGACTACAGGCACACACCACCATGCTTGGCTTTTTGTGTTTTTAGTAAACATGGGGTTTCACCATGTTGGGCAGCCTGGTCTCAAACTCCTGACCTCAAGTGACCCACCCGCCTTGGCCTCCCAAAGTGCTGGGATTACAGATGTGAACCACCATGCCCGGCTATCTCCCCATTTATCTCTGAAATGAACATAAAACTTCACAGCGTTATTATAAAGGAAAGAAAGAAGATCATACATTAGAGCAATTAGCCCAGTGTCTAGAATATAATAGAGACTCAGTAAATGACAGGTGTTATACACTGAAATACTGTGAAATGGGATCAGGACATTGTCTGTCAGCAGGTCCCCTTTAGAAGGCTGACCAGACAACAAGACCCTGGGGGAAATGCTGCAAAGGTTGGTGGGGGACAAAGAAGGATGGTTTTCCGGAGTGATTTTTAGGGGGATTTTCTCCTGACCTCAAGGTTCTGTCCATTTATTTTCATTATCTTTGGTATTTTACAACTCTCAACATTTGTTTACAATGGAGGTTCATGGTGCTTACATAACAATCACTACAGGCCGGGCACGATGGCTAAGGCCTATAATCCCAGCACTTTGGGAGACGAAGGTGGGTGGCTCACCTGAGGTCAGGAGTTCAAGACCGCCCTGGCCAACATAGTGAAACCCCGTCTCTACTAAAAATATAAAAAAATTAGCTAGGCATGGTGGTGGATGCCTGTTAATCACAGCTACTTGAGAGCTGAAGCAGGAGAATCCCTTGAACCCAGGAGGTGGCGGCTGCAGTGAGCTGAAATTGCGCCACTGCACTCCAGCCTGAGCGACACAGACTCCATCTCAAAAACCAAACCAAAACAAAAAAAAACAACTGCTACAATAAACTAAGCATTTCTGATGGGCCAGAGAGTTTCTGTGCTAAACCCTCTACATCACCTGAGGTCAGGAGTTTGAGACCAGCCTGGCATTAACTCCGTTATTTCTTATGTCGATAATCTGCAGATTAGATATTGTTATTCTTGTTTTAACAATGAGGAAACTGAGGCTCAAAAAGTCAAGTGTAAACCTAGCATCGCAGCTAGCTGACAGTGAAGCCAGTTTCTAAATTAGTGGCACAAGGCAAGGTAGCCTCACAGTCACTGCTGAAAATGTGTAGAATGCCATCAGCTATCAATTAGTCCCTCTAGGGCTGACAAAACACAAAGTCGAAGAGCATCTTAAAAGGAAAAAATATGTATCTTCAATTCATGTAACTACTGAGTAAAAAACTCAAGGAATAAAACTCCGATCCTAATGCCTCATCGGGCAATTACCTCCAATATTTCTAATGACTTTCTGTAAAGTGCAGAAGCAGCCATCTTTGCATACTGATATGGTTTGGCTATGTCCCCACCCAAATCTCATCTTGAATTCCCATGTGTTGTGGGAGGGACCTGGTGGGAGGTAATTGAATCATGGAGGCAAGTCTTTCTCATGCTGTTCTTGTGAGCATGAATAAGTCTCTCACAAGATCTGATGGTTTTGTAAAGAGGAATTCCCCTGCACAAGCTCTCTCTCTTTGCCTGCTGCCATCCATATAAGATATGACTTGCTCCTCCTTGCCTTCCACCATGATTCTGAGGCCTCCCCAGCCACGTGGAATTGTGAGTCCAAGGAAACTTCCTTCTTTTGTAAATTGTCCAGTCTCAGGTATGTCTTTTTTTTTTTTTTTTGAGACGGAGTTCCACTCTTGGTGCCCAAGCTGGAGAGCAATGGTGCAATCTCAGCTCACTGCAACCTCTGCCTCCCTGGTTCAAGCGATTCTCCTGCCTCAGCCTCCCCAGCAGCTGGGATTACAGGCGCATGTCACCATGCCTGGCTAATTTTTTGTATTTTTAGTAGAAACAGCATTTCAGCATGTTAGCCAGGTTGGTCTCCAACCCCTGACCTTAGGTGATTCACCTGTCTTGGCCTCCCAAAGGGCTGGGATTATAGGCATGAGCCACCACGCCTAACCTCGGGTATGTCTTTACAGCAGCATGGACAGGGGCTAATATACATACTAACTTCTCATAAGTGCTTCCAGAAGCTGTGTCCTGAGGGTGTAAGAGTTCAAATGTTGGCCTGGGGAGAGGAGGAAAGTCACCGGCCAGAATGAGATGAAATTCATAATAATCCTGTGTGGATTTCATAAACGAGAACAGCCAACAGGAAATTTTGTGCCCCTCTGGGTGGCATTAAATGGCACGGTCTGCCGAGTGGGTGCTTTTCCTTACCATGGGTGCCGAGCTGCCTGCTCACACGTGTATCTTTTATTCGGGTCCTTCTCCATCAGGTTCCGAATGAAGTCTTTTGCTATTCAAAAAGAAGCCACAAGGGAAGGAATCACTTTGCAGCTTGAGATGTGACGATGTGATCCCACCAGGTCTTCAGGAAGAGCGTGTGTAACATGAAAAAGACGAGACCAGCCCTGCTGTACCTTGGACACAAAGGCACCAGCATGTGGGGAAGGGAAAGCCAGGGCTTGGCACTCCAGGGTGACCCAGTAGTGAGGAGGCAGCCTGGGACCCTGACGGCCAGCTCCAAGACCCTTATCTCCAGTGGTTAGTGATACGCAGGCTGAGAGAAGAGAGGAAATATCTTGGTAATCATGTGCCTCTAATGAGTCCACCCTGCCTTAGAGAACTGTTTTGGTAACATCATCTCCATGTGTTAGACGTGGCTGATTCAATTAAACCTGCTGAGCACCTGCTCAGCCCCCCAGGTCTTGGGCTAGGCTCTGTGAATAACAAGTCCCCAGAAAGCACATGTGTGGCGTACTCTGGCTACTACAAACCCTGGAGCAGGAAACCGTGATGCAGGGAGCTATGCCCTGCTGGGGGAAGCAGGGAGTACCTGGCAGCCCAGGAGAGGGCACGGCCCAGAAACAGGACCCTGGACAATGGAGGGGCCAGTGGCAGAACTGATGACATCATGGTCAGGTCCAAAATCTGCTGCACTGCATGGTGTGGCCCCTCACTGCCCACAGGACTGGGCTTCTAGAGGAAGGCTGTGCTCTTTTGAGCCCAGAAGGAACACATTTCCCATGAGGCTCTTTCCTGCAAGCCTTGTAGAACTATACTCTGGACCCACGTTTTCAGAGACTGAAGATAAAACCAAGGCATTTCCACGTAGAAGGAAATAACATAAATAATAAAATGCTCTCTTTGAATAGCTCATGGAGACTGTAACATATCGTCCCATTCATGATTTCAATTCAACCTTCTGCTAGACTCTATGGCAGATGGAATAGTATTACCAGCCTCATCTTACCAGTAAGGAAACTGAGGCTCAGAGAGATTTCATTAATTTCTACAGGCCTTGATTTTGATCTTTATCCCCGAGGAAGGAACAGCGAATTTCCCTAGAACGTTTCAGTGTGGCATTTCAAATCCCGGCTCTGCCACTTACTAGCTGTATGATTTTGGTCAAGTTATTTCACCTTCTGGGGCCTCGGTTTCCTCATCTGTCAAAAGGGGATAATAGTAATACCTGCCTGACAGGCTGTCCTGAGGACTGAGTGAGTCAGCACACAAATGGTGCTAACTTGCGCGGAGCATACAGTCAGAGCTCAATAAATGCTAGCTACTACTGGTTTACTTCTGGAGCACCCAGAACTCCAGGTCTAGGAGAGGTGGATGAGTGGGTCCCCATCTCTCAGCACTGCTCAAGCCAGATGCCCCAACCTTATCCTCTTTCATTGCAAGTCAAACCCACATATGTAGCTTGTGAAGCTTCCTGAGAGCTGCTATGAACTGTGTGCTGTGAGTGTGTTAATCCCCCACAGTTCATATGCTGAAATCCCAAACTGTGTGATGGTATGTGGAGACTGGACCTTTCGGGGGTAGTTAGCTTATGAGGGTGCAGCCATCATGAATGAGATTATTGCCCTTATCAGAGACTTAAGTGAGCCTCTCGCCCCTTTTGCCATGTGAAGACACGGTAAGAAGGACACAGTGAGAAGACAGCAGTCTATGAACCAGGAAGTGGGCCCTCACCAGATACTCAATGTGCTGGTGACTTGATCTTGGACCTCCCAGCCTCCAGAGCTGCGAGAAATAAATGTTTGCTGTTTAACCCACCCAGTCTATGGTATCTTGTTACGGCAGCCAGCCAAGACAGGACCCTCAGAACAGCTCTGAGCTCCCCAGGGTCCCCTGGGCCTATCAGGGTCACGTGGTCTGGGTGTAAGTGTCGCAGGGGCGGCCCACTGGGAGCTGCCTGTGAGAGACCTACCAGAGTCGGAGATGTCATCCCAGTAGGGAGAGTCAAACTCATATTCCGCCTTGAGGATCTGCTCAAAGAGTTTGGAGTCATTTTCATCATAAAAAGGAGGGTAGCCACACAGCCTGGAAGATAAAACGGAATAAACGCTGGAACATCTGCATATCTACTGTGGTGATTTTACACTTGGCCCAGAAGGAAGACACATTATCAACTGAGTTAAGAAACTCTGGCAAGGCACGGTGGCTCACGCCAGTAATCCCAGCACTTTGGGAGGCCAAGGCAGGCAGATCACTTGAGGTCAGGAGTTTGAGATCAGCCTGGCCAACATGGTGAAACCTTGTCTCTACTAAAAAATAAAACATAAAAATTAGCTTGGCGTGTTAGCGGACGCCTGTAAGCCCGGCTACTTGGGAGACTGAGGTGGGAGAATTCTTGAGCCTGGGAGGTGGAGGTTTCAGAGAGCCAAGATTGTGCTACTGCACTCCAACCTGGGTGACAGTGAGACTCTGTCTTAAAAAAAGAAGAAGAAAAAGAAAGAAGGAAAAAGAAAATCTGTACTGTGTATGTTGCAAATACAATCTCAGTCAAGGAACCACACATTCCACAGGTATAGGTGGCACAGAAATAAAACTGCGATTTAATAAATAGCCAAAAGGGTCAACTCAGGCAATGATGAAAGGTAAATACAACTACTGAAGTCCCCCTAACTCTGCACAGCATCACCACAGAATCCCACACATTCTAAAAGCCTACCGAGAGCCTTCTGCGCATAAATATTACTGATCTTACTGTATGTAACACTGTCCCTAACAGAGGATGAGCTGATGGCAAAAACAAACAAAATACATGTTTCATATCCATTTCAGGGCCCTTCCAAGTTCCTTTTATTTCAGAAATCATCAGAGGAAGAAAATGACATTCTATGACCTTGAGTATCAAGTTGCCACAATACCTGCACACTATCACACTCATAACCTGCACCTCCTCAGGCTACCAAGCCCAAACTGGGGACATGGAGGTTTGTGGTTTTGGCCATTGACATGCAGTAAGTATCAGCAGGGCTAACACAGGTCATAAGACTGCAATATCATAATACCATCCATTTTTCCACAGAACCATTTCAAGGTTGATTTTTAACAGATCATATCGATGCTGGTTCAAGTGACTTATAATTGAGAGTTCAGGCGGAACAAGAGTCATCTGACACACATCATGGGAGTGGCAATCCTGATTAACTAGACCCGCTACAATCCATCCCATCAAATCATGGATTCTCACCCCAGTTCTGCAATCAGTCTCAATGCCACCTTTACCATTGAAGCTTTTCTTGGACCAAAATTTCCTTCCCTGAAAACATACAGGGCTGGCCTAGAAAATTCCTAATATTTTTTCCAGCTTTAAGATGCTGTGGCTCTATGATTCAGTTTGGCCAGCTTAAACACTCAGGAAAGCACCTAGAACATGCATGGGGCCCATGTGGAGGCAGGGGCAGGCCTTGGTGGAGAACGGATGGCCAGCAAGAGGTGGGCCTAATGCTGCAGCTGTAAGTGACCACAGGGCAGGGGAAGGAAGGTGATGCCTGATTCCAGAAGGCCAGGGGAAATGCCGCATGGTGGAGAACTGGCTTCTCTGGCTGCGACAACCCAGAGGGTGGCAGCCACGTGGGAGTTTTTTTCTTTTTTTCCTTTCTTGAGACAGAATCTCCCTCTGTCACCCAGGCTGGAGTGCAATGGTGTGATCTCAGCTCACTGCCACCTCCACCTCCACCTCCACCTCCTGGATTCAAGTGATTCTCCTGCCTCAGCCTCCTGCGTAGCTGGGATTACAGGTGCCTGCCAGCATGCTGCGCTAATTTTTGTATTTTTAGTAGAGATGGGATTTCATCATGTTGGCCAGGCTGGTCTCGAACTCCTGACCTCAGGTGATCCACCTGCCCTGGCCTCCCAAAGTGCTGGGATTACAGGTGTGAGCCACTGCGCCCAGCCCATGGTGGGAGTTTTGACTGAAACAAGCCCTGAATTGTATCACATAGACCAACACTGTTCAATACACAGCCATAGCCTAGAGACCAGTGTAATGAGAAGAAATTAACAAGAATCAACAGACTGCAGGACTGCGAGGGATTAGGCTGTCAGCGAACAAGAAATGCAATAAAGGTTAGAAACGCCACCTTGGTAATGCCGTTCCTCAGCTGTTCCACCCATGGGACGCATATCAGCAGTCACTGCTGCGCAGGGGAGTGCCTGATGACATTTTTAAGGCTATGAGACATTCTGTGGGCCCATAAGCATCAAAATCATCTATCCCTGCAAGGTTGCTCTAGGGGCTAAGAGCCTGGAAAATTTCATTTTTAAAGATGTGCTGCTTTTGGTGAAATGAACAAGAGCCAGGGCTTCCGAAACCACCAGGCACATACTTCACTGCCCACGGAAACCCTGGAGCCACAAGACAGGTCTGCCCATTCCTCCCATAATGAGGATTCGGGCAAAATGAAATGTCCAATTAGGGAACCCAGAAAGAGCAAAATGTTAGCTTGTCTTGGAAAAAAACTAAATTCTAGATATGTGAGGTTTTTGTTTATTTACAACCGCGTGTGTTCTACTTTAGGATTTGGCTTTCTTTTCAAGGAAAAAATGCTTTAAGAAAATTCCGAGAAAGATTTATTCTCCAGTGCCAATTTTTAAAATGTATATTCCAGTTTTTTCTGGTCTTAGCTCTTTGTTGATTCTGTTTTTTTTTTTTTTTTTTGTAGAATATTGTGTTCATGCGGTTGTATTGAGGACAGGGAAAAGGAAATGGATCACGGATTGAGCTTGGAGTCTAAGTAAGTTAAAATTAGGAAAAAAGACTGAAACATAAGGATTGTAAAATAACAGAAGGGCAAATAGAAGTTACAAATTCTTCCTTAGATCTAGAAATTTCAGGCTGGGTGCAGTGGCTCATGCCTGCAATCCCAGCACTTTGGGAGGCTGAGGCAGGCAGATCATGAGGTCAGGAGGTTGAGACCAGCCTGGACAACATGATGAAATCCCATCTCTACTAAAAATACAAAAAATTAGCTGGGCGTGGTGGCACATGCCTGTAGTTCCAGCCACTCAGGAGGCTGAGGCAGGAGAATCGCTTGAACCCGGGAGGTAGAGGTTGCAGTGAGCCGAGATCGCACCACTGTACTCCAGCTTGGGCAACAAGAGTGAAACTCCATCTCAAAAAAAAGATAAAGAAATTTCAGAGAGCTCCCTGGCCAAGCTAAGTGACAACCTTGGGCTGTTTAACTTCAGGGACCATGGGGCTGCCCATTCACACTGGTAATCCCTCTGTTATTTACTAATGTTCCAGAAGTGCGGCTTCTTTTACATTTCAAATCCTTTAAATAATCTACAGATTATATCACCAAGGGTCCTCAAAGGCAATGACAAAGCTTCTGATTCAGAATAAGACTTGCATCTGCAACTGTCATACCCAGTCATGGCAATTGACCTTCAAAGCATTCTTCATTGCTTCCATCCCAGCCTCAGGTCTATCTTCTAGAAAGAACTCTCACACCTTACAGTCTTTCCCGTTGCCTTTCTCCCTGCTACCCTCAGCCCCTTGGGTCTACAGGTGCTCAAAGCTCAGCTGCAAGGAAGCCCAGAGTCACAGGTGCTATTCCTTCTGGTTCCCACACCTCCCTTTCCGTATACAGTCCTCAAACAACCCCCATTTTAAAGGCAAAGAAACTAACATGCAGCAAAATCAGGACTTGAGCTGATTCTGTCTGATTTTAGGCCTGGGTTCTTAACTATTTTGCTTATGCACTAAAGGGAAAGGGACTCAGGAATTGAACTTTGTGCTTCAATCAGACTTTGCATTCTTTCTGTGGGGTGTTTGGTTTGCCCTATCTGCCTCTGCATCTACAAGTGGAGCCCTCTGATGGGACCCTGCCTCTCTAGCCCCATCTCCCACAGGCAGGGTCTTACAAATAAGGATGCTTGGGCTGGGTGTGGTGGCTCATTGAGAGGCCAAGGTGAGTGGATCACCTAAGGTCAGGAGTTCGAGACCAGCCTGACCAACATAGTGAAACCCCATATCTACTAAAAATATAAAAATTAGCCGGGCATGGTGATGGGCACCTATAATCCCAGCTACATGCGAGGCTGAGGCAGGAGAATCACTTGAACCCGGGGGACAGAGGTTGCAGTGAGCCGAGATCATGCCATTGTCCAGCCTGGGTGACAGAATGAGATTGTCTCAAAAAAAAAAAAAAAAAAGCGGTGGTAGGGGAGCACCAGCCACAGCCATGTTGGACACCAGGTGGTGACCATTATAGTTTATTTTATGATAAGGACATTTAACATGTGATCCACCTTCTTAAGATATTTTTCTTTTAAATGAGATAGGGTCTTTCCCTGTCATCAAGGCTGGAGTACAGGGGTATAATCTTGGCTCAGAGCCTCCTCCCATCTCCCAGACTCAAGTGATCCTCCTGCCTCAGCATCCCAAGAAGCTGGGACTATAGGTGCATGCCAACACACCCAGCTAATTTTTTTACTTTTGTAGAGATAGGGTTTTCATGTTGCCCAGGGTGGTCTCGAACTCCTGGGCTCAAGCGATCCACCTTGCCTCTGCCTCCCAAAGTGCTGAGATTATACGTGTGAGCCACTGTGCCTGGCATTAACACATTTTTAAGTGTACACTATAGTACTGCTGACTATAGGTGCAATGTGGCACGGGAGATCTCTCAAACACATTTATCCTGCTTCACTGCAACTGCACGTCCAGTGACTAGTAACTCCCCACACCCCTCCCTCCAGTCCCTGGCAGCCACCATTTCTACTCTTTCATTCTAGGACTTAGACTATTTTAGGTACTTTGTATAAGAGGAATCACGCAGTATCTGTCTTTCTGTGCCTTGCTTATTTCACTTAGCGCTATGTCAGTGCCCTTGAGGTTCACCCGTGTTGTCATGTGTTGCAGAATTTCCTCTTTTTCTTTTTTTCTTTTTTTTTTTTTTGAGACGGAGTCTCCCTCTGTCACCAGGCTGGAGTGCAATGGTCGGATCTCGGCTCACTGCAACCTCCGCCTCCCGGGTTCAAGCAATTCTCCTGCCTCAGCCTCCCAGGTAGCTAGAACCACAGGCGCATGCCACCACGCCGAACTAATTTTTGTATTTTTAGTAGAGATGGGGTTTCACCATGTTGGCCAGGATGGTCTTGATCTCTTGATCGCGTGATCCATCCGCCTCAGCCTCCCAAAGTGCTGGGATTACAGGCATAAGCCACCACACCTAACCCCACATGGATTTTATAGCATCATCACGGTCTTTTTTGTTATTTTTTTGAGGAGTTTTACTCTTGTTGCCCAGGCTGGAGTGCGGTAGCGCAATCTCGGCTCACCGCAACCTCTGCCTCCTGACTTCAAGCAATTCTCTCCCCCCAGGCTCCAGACTAGCTGGGATTACAGGCACCTGTCACTATACCAGCATTTTTTCTATTTTTAGCAGAGACGATGTTTCACTGTGTTGGCCAGGCTGGTCTCAAACTCTTGACCTCAGGTGATCCACCCGCCTTGGCCTCCCAAAGTGCTGGTGTGAGCCACTGCGCCCGGCCACGGTCTTCATTCTGAATTGCCGACATACACATACTCACTTGGGGCCTCAGGCATACTGAGCACTCATTCATTTGTCAAGTCTTTGCTTTGCAGCTACTGTGTACCAGATACTGAGTTTGATACTGGAAATGCAATGCTAAGTTAAGAACCACGTTCTGCCTTCAAGAGCTCAGAGTGGTTACGAGAGGCATATACAGAGAAGACGACACAGGCGACAGTCACAACAGACACCTGAAGAGGCCATTCTGGGGGTACAAGGGCGTGCAGGCCAGGCAGCTTTGAGGCAGTGGAGGTAGACGCCTATGCTCTGTCTCAGGAGATGAGCAGGAGTTTTACGGGAGAAACAGAGACTGCCAGCAGGAGTGGCTGCCCACGAATAAGAGCACAGGGCTTAAAAGAGCAGTTGGCCGGGCGCGGTGGCTCAAGCCTGTAATCCCAGCACTTTGGGAGGCCAAGGCGGGTGGATCACGAGGTCAAGAGATCGAGACCATCCTGGTCAACATGGTGAAACCCCGTCTCTACTAAAAATACAAAACATTAGCTGGGCGTGGTGGTGCGTGCCTGTAATCCCAGCTACTCAGGAGGCTGAGGCAGGAGAATTGCCTGAACCCAGGAGGCGGAGGTTGTGGTGAGCTGAGATCGTGCCATTGCACTCTGGCCTGGGTAACACACACACACACAAAAAAGCAGTTGATTGGAGCATGTTAAAGCAGCTCTCTGTGTGGTACAGCATGTGAGCTCGTGCGCAGCAAGAGCTGAGGCTGATGAGATGGACAGAGGCGAGGCCTGGGAGGGCTGCATGCCCCACCCTTAGGTGGGTGGTCTAACCTGCAGGTGGAAGGAAGCCCCTGAGAGGTGTAGACAGAGGGGCCATAGGGACAGCTGGCTTTGCAGCTGAGAGGTGGCAGGTTCGAAGCAGGAAGACAAGTCAGCAGCCAGGGGACAGGAGGGACAGATGGTTCAGACCGAACTGCACAGATCTGGTGTATGACCATGTCAACAGCAAAGGCCAGGAGGCCTCAAAGTTCCCCAGCACGGACTAGAGACGGCGCCCACTGCCTGAAGAATGCAGGACAAGGAGCAGGTGGCGGGGGGCCTGGCTGTGCCAACCACAGCACCTGGTGATTCCAGCTCCCTCTTCAGTGGGCACTGCCTGCTCAGAGAGGCCGCTCTGGGCAGTTCCTTGTAGGTGGGGTGAGTAGGAGAGAGGGCAGCCACGCCAACTCCCCAGGGCAGCCCCATCCCTGGTAATTAGCTCTGATCATTACACTGGATCTTGCCTAGGTGTGGACTGAAAACTAAAAGAAAGCAGGGAAGAGGGCAGAGCACAGGCCAGGAGGGGAGACCTCCACTCAGTGGCGAGGCTGTGAGAGAACTCACGCGCGCAGCTGCAACCGTGCTGGGCCTTCCAGTGCATTCCACACGAAGCTGTGCAACAGATCCCTTTTCCTTAAAGCAGTCGAAGAGAATCTGTTCCACGCAACTGCATGAAACAGAGACGCGTGATCCCTTTCAGGCCGGGGTGAGCTGGACCAGGCACTTGTGAGGGATTCAGGTGAAGGCAGCCAGCAGGCAGCTGGAGTTGCAGGCCTGGGGCCAGGGACAGGTCTGTCCTGGGGTGCTGGGACACAGCTATCAGCATATACATGAAAGCCAGGAGAGCAGATCAGATCACTCAGTAGGATTCTGTAGACATAGCTACGGGGTCGCACACAGGCCCTCCAGAGACCTGGTCTGGCCTATGATGTGTTTGGCCAGCAGCGATTTCAAACAGACATGACTTCGAGTGGGCAGAGACAGATGCTGGTTTCGCCAGAGCACCACAGCTCCCAAAGTCCCCGTGTCTTGGCACATTCAAGCATGTTTGTATGCGGATGGGAACAGACTCAGATTCCCTGGAAGCCTCGCATGGCTGGCTGGGTGAGAACAGCTAGTTTATCCACTTCTTTGTGTGTGCCAGTAAGCCCCCAGCATGGAAAAAATCACGCAGCTGATCACACATTATGTTATCTCCCTGGCCCCCTGCCTGCTCAGTTGGTAACTTTGAGTCAAGGGTCAAGGATGGAGCTCGGGAGAAGGCCACTTTGACAGGTGGGAGGAGCCTCAAGTCTGTTAGGTTGTGCTGCATTGCAGAGATGCAAAAGGGGCCAGCCCTGCCAGCCAGGGCCCGGAAGCGGATGCTCCAGGGCAAGTGGATTCCTCTTCCACAGCTACAGCAGGAAGGCAGGGGAGAGGGAGCAGCTTCACAGGTAATCATGGAAGGCTCCTGAGAGGAGGTGTGACCTGCATCTACAGCAGTGATTCAGGCTAGGAAGCTTATATTAATAAAACTGAGGGCTGGGCACAGTGGCTCACGCCTATAATCCCAGCACTCTGGGAGGCCAAGGTGGGCTGATCATGAGGTCAGGAGATCGAGACCATCCTGAGCAACACAGTGAAACTCCATCTCTACTAAAAATACAAAAAAAAAATTAGCTGGGTGTGGTGGCAAGCACCTGTAATCCCAGCTATTTGGGAGGCTGAGACAGGAGAATTGCTTGAACCCAGGGGGCAGAGGCTGCAGGGAGCTGAGATTGTGCCACTGCACTTCAGCCTGGTGACAAAGCGAGACTCTGTCTCAAAAAAATGAATGAATGAATGAATGAATCCACCTGTCAGGAAGTTCTCTGTCCTCTGGCTGTCACCAAAGACTGACTGAGCACTGACCAGGTCCCAGGCATGGAGGAGATGGCCAGAGTCCCTATTCTCATGTCATTTACATTCTAGTTGGGGGTCAGAGGGCAGACACCCAACACTAACCTTCAAAATAAACAGGAAATATAAAAACCACCAGGAAAGGTAGTTTAAAGCTGGTCAGGGGAAGCCTTGCATCCTACGCTCCCATGCAAAGCTGCAAGAGCATGCAAAGGCAGAGTCCCCTCTGGCAAGACTGTGCAGAGCTCTGCCAGGCAGGCCAGAGCACAGGGGTTCCTGGCTGACCAGGGAAATTGGGAAATAAGGTTAATAGATATGAGTGAATTTTCTAAACACCTGTGAAAATGCTGAGGCCTATTTTAAAATATTTTATGAAAAAATATTTGAGCACAAGAGTCCACACTGACAACTGAATAATCATCAGTTAATGGCAACCCAGAACCCTCTGTTTCAGTCCCACTGGGAGAAAAGGCCATGGAGAATAGAAGCGATTTCTTCAAGGAAAAAGGGTGACTCTGACTCTGCTTTCAGAGAGGGTGTGTGGAAGGTCTTCCTCAGGCAGGGAGCTAGAGGAAAGGAGACACAGGTGCAGAGCCTGGCTCCAGCAGGAACTGGGAGTGACTGGGCAAGTGAATCACCCTCTCCGAGTCCAGTTTATTCCGTGAGTGGGGATAACAATACCCATTTAATATAAATGTTGGAATATATGTCATGTATTCTATATGCTAATATGTATGACACATAAAACACACATAGATAGGTGATGGATAGATATGGATAGATGATAGATTGATAGATGATAATGAAGATAGATAGAGATAGTAAGATAGATGAGATGGATGGATGAATAGATACATAGATAATAGATGAAAGGATGGATGAATGGATGGATAGACAGATGACAAAGCTGAATGGGTGGATGGGTAGTGGATGCATGGGTGAATGGATGGATGGATGGATGGATGGATGGATGGATGGATGGGTAGATAGACGGATAGATGACAGACAGAAAGATGGATGGGTGGATACTAGAGATGTAACATCTGAAAGTCCCCGGGACACAGTGATCATCACATGGTGGTTCCCACCCTTATCTCCCTCTTCTCCTTTTCATCCCAACTCCATCTACTCCTTCTCAGTTCCTCCAGCGGAAAGATGCTGAAGTGGGGCGGCCGCTGCCCAGCAACAGGAAGAGCAATGTTGAGGGGGAGAGAAGAGCAGTTTTGAGCCCTGAGGACTCAGCCCAATGTCCCACACTCTACCTGTGAAAATGAAGTGACATATTTTAAATTTTTGGGCAAAGTCTCAGAACCACCCACTATCAACTGTGCACCCTGACCCAACCTTCTTAGAGAAGGGACGGAGGGAGACCTGCCTCTGGTCATACTCTGGGCCCTGTGTTCCACACATGCTAACAGAATGCACTCGAGCTGCTTTAGAAGTTGGATCTTTATGTGTCAGTATTTCCGAGCACTTAGCCAAGGAACCCTCAATTCTAAGAACAGCTCAAGCTTTCCTGAGAACGCTTGCTTAAAGGCCTATTTGTTCAGGAAGAATATTTTTTATGCCGTTAGGTCAAGGTGCCATAAAAATGACCCAAACCACAAACCTCCGTGTACATTACACACTAGGCAAGCTGTAAGGCCAATCGAGGCCAGCGGGGGTCTGAAAAACCCAAGCAAAATCAATCAACTCTGAGCGACGCTCCTTTCCACGTGTAGTGACCACTAGATGGCCACGGTCTGTCCTCTGCCCTGGCACCCAGCCAATATTTAACAAATGTTTATTGAATGAATGTCTACAGCCTGTAGGAAGAAATCTGAAACATATTCATCTTACTCTGTATAATATGACAGACTTTTAAGAAATAATAAAATAAAGCTTTTAAAAGCTGAAAAACCTTTTGTACTTATTTGCAAGGTGCGCTTAGTGATCAAAAGAGGTTTCAGCATACTATTTGGATTTATAGCATTTAGTGACCAACGAGACCTGAATCGTTACAAAAATGTAATCCAATTATTTCAGTAGCCATATGTTTGATTATGTGCATGTCCAGAGCTTTCTCCTTGCAAACATACGAGAGAGCAGGCTGGGGAAACCAGGAATGGTTCACATGTTAAACCAGGCAGAGGGTGATCCCAGCACAGTGCTGGGGACGGAAATGCAAGGGAGATAAATGTCTGCTGCACCCCCTGAGGTTTAGACAATGCCTTGAAAACTGAGGAGTAAGCAGATTAGAGAAAGATTTAGGAAAGGAAAGGGAATACTGGAGAGGAAAAAGGAAACCCATTCCTTAGAAAGTTTGCGCACAACTCAAATTGAACACTGGCGAGGAGGAGGGGAGAGAGAACAAAACACATCCCCAAGCATGACTCGTGAGCAGCAAAATCCACGTTTTGATTCTTGCATTCGCCAAGCGGACACCACCTCAAGAAAGCCCGGGGCCTTTGTGCAGAGGCACCGAACTTCCTCCTAAAGGGGGAAATGCATCTGCAGGAAGTTGGAACCAAACCACTTCGAGCGCAGCTCATGCTCACAGTGAAACTGAGCGCACACTGGGGACCGAGCAGATGAGTCAGTTCTCACGAGGGGTGGATTTCACACCAAAGCACGAGGGGCGCAGACATCCAATCTGGAGGCGATTAGCACCAGGCGCTAACCGATGATGCGGAACCATGGAGGATTTCCAAATTAGATTTCCGTAGCTAGACTTGGCTTACTTGGTGGTCGGGCTCTTCCTTCCTCCCTCCTTCCCTGGCTTCCTTACTTTGCTCCCTCTTTTTCTCCCTCTTTCCCTCCCTGCCTCCCAGTTTGGATGGGTGAGCAGTTACGTATCTGCATAGGCTAACGATGACACCTGGGAAAGGGCTTGCTCCCTCCATCCTACTGGCTGTGGCCTTTCACTGCACTTTCTGTGTGTCCTCTTCACTGAATGGACTAAAAAACAAGTCACTGGAACATGGACGGCAAGGGGATCAGAAGCAGGAAGATGGCACCGTGTACCATGTTACCTGGTGTTGCACTGAGTCGTGGGCTTCTGATCAGCTCTTCCGAGGGTCCTCCTACCCGTGTCCTCCAGGGTTTCCCTGACTTACCAATGTGAGGTGGAATCCCTCCCCTCCTGACCTCCATCTCTACCCTCTTTGTCACAAATGGGGCCTGAAGCCACCTGTTTGCCATCGCAACCCCCACCGTGGGGCTGGGCATTTTCCTCCTGGGCACCTTCTTTGGTCATTTTCACTGCCTAGGCCCTGCCCCATCCTGCTGAGCACTGCTGCTGTGCTCTTCCAATACATATTTAAAACCATAATAAAGAGCCCCTGATTCTTCCATGTGCCCAGTGTATTGCTAGGAAAAAGAAAAGTCCTGATCATTCGGAGATTCGATCTTCCCCATCCCCAAGTTTGAGATCTCTGAAGTTCAAAGCTCGATCACCTCCTTCACACTCTATTTTAAACACTAGGTTGCTAACTGAATGCCACCTCTTTTCTCATAAACAGACAGCACATCTTATCTTTAGATAACTGAGTCTTGAGAGGGCACACCATCACTCTGTCTAGGCAGATATTGAAGACAGAGCCCTTCCCTGAGGCTCTCTCCCGGCAGATTCTCATCCATCGTTCCAAACCCAGATGGCTGTCTCCCGTCCTGGGAAGCATTCCTCAGTCCAGGGCAGAGGCTGTGTTCTAGAAGCTGCCCCACCACCTCCCTCTCATCTCATGACACCTGGTAAGACTGGATTGTAATTTATCTGTTTACTGTCTATCACCTCCAGCAGACAGTAAGTGGCTCTGAGGCCGGGGCCAGGACGGTGATAAATCCATCTCTGCATCCCCATCATGCTGCCTGACACATGTTAGGCTAGAGAAATGTAAGTTAAGTGGATGACTGTCAGTCCCCTGCCTTCCATTCTTTAGGCTAAATTTCCTTTGTCAACTGTGTAGAGCATTTAGCTGCCACACAGATGACAATGGCTTCTCGGAGACGGAGCTAAGATGAAAACAAGAGAGCAGAGGAAGTAAAATGTTTCTCTTTCTGGCCTGAAGCCACACCCCTCAGGGCACAAACAAGACTGCCATGACCCCTACCTTCCGACCTCTTACTCTGCGGTGCCCTCTCTACCCCATGGCCTTTGAAGGCAAAGCCACAGGAGTTGGTGCATTCCACACAGCCCAAGGTCACCGGCAGGGAGCTGCTCCCATCACCATTTGAAAGGTCAATTTCCCTCAGTCGCACTCCTCGTGAAGTTTCCGCAGTCACTGTTGTGTACCCCCTGCACCTGCTCTTTGAAAACAGAGTATTTTGAGGGGTTCGAGGTAATTAACCAATTGTCACAGACAACGACTCAGGTCCCTTCCCTGAAGCAGGGGAGACTGGATCACCTGCCCACTAACAAAGATGAAATATGGCCCAGCTTCTGTCTGCAACTAAAGCTGCAGGGACTCACAACCCACAGGTGGCATTCAGCCATCCCCAGCATGCACTGGGTGGAGAACATGATGGGGAGACGAGGTGCTCTCTGAAAACCCTTGGAAAGCAGCCAAACCAAAATGCAACCCCTGAACTCAAATCAGTCAACTAGGAATCATAATCAACCATCATGCATGCTGAAACAAAAGACGATGACGCTGGAATGATCACGGGAAAGGGCGGGCGGCGGGCGGCGGGCGGCTGGTCTTTGAGGCAGGAGAAAGGAGGGGGCAGAAGAACTGTCAGTAGGGGCTGGGCACGGTGCCTCATACCTGTAATACCAGCACTTTGGGAGGATCATTTGAGGCCAGGAGTTCAAGCCCAGCCTGGGCAACACAGTGAGACCCCCCGCCTCCAAAAAAAAAAAAAAAAAAAAAATGAGTGTGTGTATGTATGTGTGTGTGTGTGTGTGTGTGCGTGCTCTTTTTTTTATTAGTTAGCTGGGCATAGTGGCACACACCTATGGTCACAACTACTTGGGAGGCTGAGGTGGGAAGATGACTTGAGCCCAGGAGGTCAAGGCTGCAAGGAGCTATGACTGCACCACTGCACTCTAGTTTGGGTGACAAAGCAAGACCCTGTCTCTAAAAACAAACAAACAAACTTAAAAAGAACTGGTCAGCTATGCTAACCAGCCAACAGAAAGAGCTTCTCAGCAGAATCATCCTCCCGTGGAGGCCAGCACAGGCTTCGTGAACACATCGAAGGCCACCCTCCTCCACTGCTCTGAGACCCCGTTCCAAAAGAAAGAAAACTTCTGGTTTTCATTTGGTTTCTCATGGAGCATTTCCTGCAGGAGAGAGAACATGATTGTTTGTGGACACGCATATCCAATTACCACGTGAGGCACAAACTGCCTTATGATTCAGTAAATGGACATTTCAGAGATTAGATTTTTTTTTCCTAAGTCTCTGAGTCTGGTTAGTGTGAATCAATTCACAGAGACATCTGAACAAGATGAATAAACAGATCAAATGGAGTTTCCAAATTTCTAAAGCCAAAATCCAGACCATGGGCCCACAGTGGCCTGAATAAGGTACGGTGCCCCACCTCGCAAAGCTCATGACTTCAACCAGGTGACTGTTGCCCGCTGGCCACGCCAGTGAACGGTCCTTACTAAAGTCGGCACTCCTCACACTCATAGGAGTAACAGCCATCACGGGCCCCCAGGGCTGGGTAATCATGCTGCATTCTCTTCGGGGGATGCCTGGGCTCGAGTTCTCCCTAAAACATACGTATTCCATGAAGACCCAGCTGTCAATTGCTCAAAGGGATGTGAAATGCCTTGGCGAGGATCATCTTTTGTTTCAGAAAATGCATGTGGCATGCAGATTAGGCCTTCCTCATTCCGTTCCATTCTTCCAAAGCTGATTCAGCTGTATACATGAGCAAATCGACATTTATGTGAGCAAGTTTTAAACAGTGAGCAATGGCTGGGTACAGTGGCTTACGCCTGTAATCCCAGCACTTTGGGAGGCCAAGGTGGGCGGATCACCTGAGGTCAGAAGTTCAAGACCAGCCTGACCAACATGGAGAAACCTCATCTCTACTAAAAATGCAAAATTAGCTGAGCGTGGTGGCGCAAGCCTGTAATCCTAGCTACTCAGGAAGCTGAGGCAGGAGAATCACTTAAACCTGGGAGGCGGAGGTTGTGGTGAGCCAAGATTGTGCCATTGCACTCCAGCCTGGGCAACAAGAGCAGGACTCCATCTCAAAACAACATAAACTGAGCAATGCAGAGGTCCACTCAAGAAAGCGGGGTAGCATCAGCGTTTTGCCTAGAGTTTCTTCTAGGAAGAGTGATCTGAGGTCTCCCCACCCACGGCCAAGTTTGGCCCACCCGTCCAGCCGGCCCTCCAGCCTCTGACATGCCGGTTCCGATCTGGGAGTGGGAATCTCTTCAGGATCTTTCTCAGCTGTTAGCCCACACTCAGGGTGCTTCCTCACAGCTTGTGGCATCCTTGAGCACAACTGAGGCAAATGATCATGACATAATCATTAAAAAAATTATTATCCTTGGAGTTATGAGAAGAAAGGCGGGCTGCATGTTATCACAAAATCAAGATCGATCTGTGAGAGGCTCAGGTTCATCTTGACTGAGGACATTTGTGCCTTGGACCTTGCGCTGTCTTGGCTGAGCCAAGTCCGTCACACCAGACACCAACACGCTTATCACAAAGCCCAACCCACGCTGTCCTTGGCCTTCCCGGCAGCGTAAGCTTTTCAGGCAAAGATGTTTTCTGCAAGTCCGGATCCCCAAGGGAAGATTCCTGGCAGGATAAGAACCCATCACATGGGTTTTTAAAATGAGTGTCCTTGGTAGGAAAAAGTATTTCTCCCTCCAAATGATGGATAGCAGATAAGTGGACACCGAAAGAGGGCCAACTTATCAAGTGCTCGCATCAGCTAAAGGAGGAATGTTTACATGGCATGCGTGCACGAGAAAACTTGGTGCCATAGCCTGTCACGGCCACTGTGGCTGAGGTCTGACAGCTCAGCGTGACAGGTCTATCAAACAAAAACTAGAATGCTGCGCTCCAAAGCACTGCAGGGGCTGAGCTCTTTTCCATTACAGTGGCTGGGAAGCATGAGGAGCTGCGTGCCTTCCCTGTGGGGAGGCGGCCTCCCTGGCATGCTGCCTGCTGGTCAAGGCCTGCTCGGTGGCCTTGCGTATAAATCTTTAGTTAGGAATGGGAGACCAGGCACAGTGGAGCCGCGGGAAGGAGAAAGAGTCCGAGACGGAGACACATGAGTTCCAGCATCTAACGTTGCTTCAGTCCAGGGCCAACCTCTGACATCGACCCCAATCCCCGCTATAAAACGGTCACAGGATAGCTTTGCGAGCCTCAAATGGCTGCGGCACCCTGCCCCTGTCTTTGGCTCCCTCCCCTCTCCTGTCGGATGCTCTCATCTCTCTGCTTATCTAACGTTCTAGACCCACCATGATGGTGCTTATCCCTGTCCTCAGTGACCACTGCATTCTGTGACCCCCTGCAGCTGTGCACGGCCCTCCCCGTAGAGCAGACCTCCAGCCTCAAGCTTGTCATTCTCAGTGTCAACAACCAGCATTTCTTGATGACCTTCTCCATTCCAGGCACCATGCTAGGTGTGAAACATAAAGATGACAGAGACTCGATGTCTCTCATCAGAATACCAGCCATCTGTATGGTGAGAAAGGAGGTTAATCTACTGATAACAAATTCGAAGCTGGTGCTTCTCCAAGTGCAGCCCTGTCATGTACTAAAACATAGCCAGGATTTGACCTATCACCCATATGAGTCTGAACATCTTACAGAATACAACTGAGATGCCAAGAGTCCATTCATTCTCTGCTTGGGACTTACAGAACTCCGGAAGGCACCAAGGAACACAGAAGCCCAGGCTGCCATCTTGAAGGCTGACACAGTCATGAAATCGATCTGGGACTAGTCTGGGGCAAAGCTAGTGTGGCCGGGAAACCATCACGTGGAAACTGACCAAATTTATACTCAAAGAAATATGGCATGTCTTTGCTTAATACTATACTTGAACCGTGGCAAATATTTCAGTGTATATGGAAATCATAAGGGTTTGGGTGCCCCGCCCGTCAAATCACACTCAGAAGCACGCGCCTGTATCTCTATCCTGAATTCCATACATGCATACACCACTCTGTGGGTATCTCCCAAAGGTCTCAAGCGTAACGTGTCCAAAACCAAATTACTGATCTCACCCGCCCTCCTAAATCTACTCCTCTACCATTCCTCTTTTTTCTTAACCATCAACACAGTATAAAGTCAAAATCTTGGATTGAGACTTGAAGCCTCCCCCTCCTTCATCCTCCACATCCACAACAGATCTGAGATCTCTCCACCTCTCCCCAGAGCCAGTGCCTTAACAGGAAAAGCACCTCTCGCCAGAGCTTCCCACTCGGTTTCCACCTTCCACATGTGCCTTCCAATACTTTCTTCAGCACGGCTGGAATAATTCTCAAATGTAAGTCAGGTCAGATCACACCACTTTTCAAAACCCTTCCCACTGACCTTGGGTTAAAATCCAAACACTCTACCCAGTCTCTCTCTGTTCTCGCACTAGGTAACTTCTCCTGTGTCACCTTCGGTGTCCTGTCTTGATACCACCTCTAGACACGCTGGCCCTCTTTCCAACGCCTCCCTACCTATGGTCTATGGCAGATGTGGTTAGCTGCCTACTACCAACCCATTTCCTGCCTTCTTCACTAGAAGAACTGTGCTACCACTCAGGGCTTCTCCCCACTGTCAGCTTGGCCAAGCGTGATGATCCTGTTTCCTCTGCCAGTGACTGATTTAGATAAGATACCAGAGAGCTTGCTCTTCTGTACTTTCTCTACAGCACGTGAGGATGCAGCAAGAGGGCGGCCGTCTCCAAGTCAGGAAAAGAGCCCTTGCCAGGAAATGAATTGGCCGACACCTTGATCTTGGACTTCCAGCCTCCAGATCATGAGAAATAAATACCTGTTGTTTACACCACATGGCATTTTGTTGTTGCAGCCTGATCTGACTAAGACATCATTGCTTAGCTTTAAATTGCTTTTCTCCGTCATTCTAAGAAACATCCGTCAACATGTACCTACTCAGAGCAGTGCCAATACCCTACCCTAAGGCCACGAGTTCAGGGAAATAACTGTACAAACAAACCCAAAGGGAGGTCACAGACATTAGTGCAGACCAGAGTAAAGGCTCAAGGTGCAGATAGACATAAAGGAACAAATAACCAGAAGGCCAGAAAAAGGGCTACTCTTCCTCCGCCCCAGGGAAGGTTTCTCTAGACTGATACCAGCTTCAGTTCTTTGCAGGAAGAGGCCTGCCCTAGCATTTATTTCTTCAAGCCTTCCATAGTCAAGCTGGGTGAGGCAGGGCCTCTGGTAAGATGTTTAGTTGAGGACTTAGAGAGCCAGGGTGACTAATACAGGGCTCATGCCCAGTGTCTGCTTACCCAGGACAATGACCACATCCCCTGAGAAAATGGTATGCAAAATTGTGTGTGTCTGTGTGTGTGCACACATGCACACAAGTGATTTGATTAGGGGACAGGGTCCATGACTTTGATTAGATTCTCAACACATCTTTTGAAACACACCTCAAAAGGATAAAACTGCAAAAGGGGATCAACGTCCTTTGAAAGGGAAAGTATTCTGTAAGTGCAATGTTAGTTTTAAAGCTCAGATGGATCTGCCCTTTACCTATTTCCATAAACAAGAGTCCTTTAGGCCAAGTATATTGCAATGGATGAAATTCTCCTGTGATAATGGCAAGAATGTACAAGCGCTGTCACCTAAATCCACACTGAACTACAAACATGGCCCAGCTGAATGCTGGAGAAGGGCCATTTGCTTCTCAGAGAATGCAGCAAAGGCAATGCGGGGGAGGGGGGATGTTTCCAGCATTCCTGGAGGAGAGGAGGAGGATGCCTCACACTGCCAGAATGTTCTCCAATCACCAGCCCCTGCAGTCTTGCATGGTGTCCAGGGGGCTCTTTCTGCAAGGAAATGTTCCCTCCTTGGGGATGATGAAATGGGGAAATTCATTGCCTAGCAACTGCAGAACAAGTTGGCCTAAGCCTACCCTAAAAGTATGTTCCATCATAAGCATTTGAAAGTATAACTTCAAAAAGAAACTGTAATTTAAAAATAACATTAGACTTAAGCAAAACAAATAAAACAAACAAGAAACAGAACTGATGATCCTGAAGTAACTGTAACAAGCCCATGTCCCAGAATTGTGTTTCCTGGGTTATGGAGATAAAGCAGCTGAGAAGAAATGAGAACTCCAAAGGTGAAATTTAGATTTTCACTACATTTTTCTCATTATGATTTCTTTGGGAGATGTACTAATAGGGGTTTGTATCCACCAAAAAGCTAAAGTGGTGCCTGAAAAGAGGCTTAATTAGCTATTAGAAAAATGCAAATTGAAGCCCCATGAGACACCACTTCATACCCATTGGGAGGCTATTGTCAAAAAAAATAAAAATGACAAGTGTTGGTGTACATGTGGAGAAACTGGAACGCTCGTGTTTGCTGCTGGGAATGTAAACTGGAGGTGCTGCTTCTGCTGTGGAAAACCGTACGGTGGCTCCTCAGAAGTTAAATGTAGAACTGCCGCATGGCCCAGCAAGTCCACTTCTAGACACAAACCCCAAAGAAGTGAAAGCAGGGACTCAAAGCAGGGATATTTCTACACCCGTGTTCACAGAAGCCTTCTTCATGATACCAAAACGTGGAAACAACCCATATGTCTATCGATGGACCACGAAGATAAACAAACACGGTCTATCCACACGACGGAGTATTGCTCAGCTTTAAAACGGAAGGAAATTCTGACCCATGCCACACCACAGATGGGCCTTGAAGGTTTTGCTAAGTGAAATAAGCCTGAAATAAAAGAACAGATACTGTGTGATTCCACTTATATGAGGTCCCCAGAAGAGTCAAGTTCATAGAGACAGTAAGTAGTACAGAGGTTCTCAGGGGATAGGGGAGAAGGGAAAAGGAGGGTTTTGTTGCTGTTTCTGAGATGGAGTTTTGCTCCTGTTGTCCAGGCTGGAGTACAGTGGTGTGATCTTGGTTCACTGCAACCTCTGCCTCCCTGGTTCAAGTGATTCTCCTGCCTCAGTCTTCCGAGTAGCTGGGATTATAGACATGCACCACCACACCTGGCTAATTTTTGTATTATTAGTAGAGACAGGCTGGTCTCAAACTCTTGACATCGTGATCTGCCCTCCTCAGCCTCCCAAAGTGCTGGGATTACAGGTGTGAGCCACCATGCCTGGCCAAAAATGAGTTTTTATTTAAGGGATGCAGTTTCAGTGTGGAGTGACAGAAAAGTTCTAGAAGTGAATAGCAATGGTAGTTGTGCAACACTGTGAATGGACTCAATGCCAGTGAACTGAAGCCTCAAACTTGGCCCTGAACTGAACCCTTCAACTGCACCCTTAAAAGTGGTACATTTTGTTTCATGTATATTTCATCAAACCATCAAAAAATGGCCAGTAGAGGAGGAAGCCAAGGCAGCAGGCAGTACTTACAAGATATAGGCAATCACCCCGATGGACCAGCAGTCAACGGCTTTGCTGTAAGGTTTCTGAGCGAGGACTTCAGGAGCTGCAGAAAGACAAAGAAAAGGCACAGCCTGACAATTTACATGCCTCGGACTGAAGACAGTTTTGGGGTTTGCTATCTGATGATGCCTGAGCTTTCAGTGAGTATAAAAACTGAGTAGAGAGGCATGACCCACTTTATTCGTTGGCTTTTTTTTTTTTTTTTTTTTTTTTGAGACGGAGTTTCGCTCTTGTTACCCAGGCTGGAGTGCAATGGCACGATCTCGGCTCACCGCAACCTCCGCCTCCTGGGTTCAGGCAATTCTCCTGCCTCAACCTCCTGAGTAGCTGGGATTACAGGCACGCACCACCATGCCCAGCTAATGTTTTGTATTTTTAGTAGAGACGGCGTTTCACCATGTTGACCAGGATGGTCTCGATCTCTTGACCTCGTGATCCACCCGCCTCGGCCTCCCAAAGTGCTGGGATTACAGGCATGAGCCACCGCGCCCGGCCTTATTCGTTGGCTTTTTTAAAGGAAGACAGGGTCTTGCTTTGTTGCCTGGGCTGGGGTGCAATGGTATAATCAGGGCTCACTGCAGTCTTGACCTCCTGAGCATAAGCAAATCTCTCACCTCAGCCTCCTAAGTAGTTGGAACCACAGGTGCATGCCACCATGCCTGGCTAGTTTTTCTTTTCTTTTGTTTTTTAAGAGATGAAGTCTCGTAATATTACCCAGCCTGGTCTTGAACTCCTGGCCTCAAGTAATCCTCCCACATCAGCCTCCCAAAATGCTGGGGTTACAGGTATGAGTCACTGCTCTCAATAGGCATTTTTAATTAGGAAAAAACATGAAGACTCTACAGTATCTAAAGAATGTAAATAAATACTTAAGGGGTATGTGTGTGGCTGGGGGGGGACTACCGATGAAACTCAATCAGTCAGCCAACACATAACACATAGCTATTTTATGGCAGTGCTGTACTAAGAGTAACTCAGGTCGGGCTGATATAAAAAGAAATACTCATTTGGGGGTCCGGAGTCTGTGACGTCACCTCAAGGCAGCATTTCTGGCCTCTGTGTAGGGCCTTACTAGGCACTGTGGGGTCGAAAAGGTGAAGCCCCTCCCTGGGCCTTCCTGGAGCTGATGGTACAATGGAGCTCAGAGATAAGGCCTACCCTCTGAAAATCCTGCTTCGGGCCTGCTCCTAATTCCTTCTCTAAGGTTTGGGCAGGGTGTCAGCATATTCATTTCATTTTCTCATCTCATTTGTGAAACAAAAAAACTGGAATTCAACCTTGCATTCTTGGTTCTAAAGCACTCTTCATCAAGAGTCATCCGCGACAGGGGCTTGGGCTTGCTCTGTACTAATCCCGACTCCCTGTTCCTGGCCTTGGGTCTTGTTCTATACTGATCCTGACTCCCTGTTCCTGGCCTTGGGGCTTGTTCTATACTGATCCTGACTCCCTGTTCCTGGCCTTGGGGCTTGTTCTATGCTGATCCTGACTCCCTGTTCCTGGCCTTGGGGCTTGTTCTATGCTGATCCTGACTCCCTGTTCCTGGCCTTGGGGCTTGTTTATACTCATCCTAACTCCTGGCCCATGGCCATCACCCAGCACTGGCTACCCACTCAGTCTGGTGACCAGCAGCATCTGACATAGCTGGCACTCAGTCTATGTTAGTGCAAGGCGTAGATAAATACAAAATGAGGCAGTGAATCTGAGTAAGATCTCCTTTGCCCACAAACACATCTAATGGCAGTGTCTTTAGCACAGACTTTCCAGAAAATTTTTAAGGATAGAGAAAATAAAAATAGCTAGAGCTGAGAAGGCAGTTGTTGGATGCTGAGTTAGGTCTTCTTTTGTGATGTAGTCACTCACCCCAACAATCCTTGAGGAGAAGTGCTAGAAGAGTGATCACTATTATTCCAAAATTACAAGGGAGGACACAGAGGTGAGAGGTCAGGTAACTTGGCCCAGTGGAAATGTGGCATCCACTCAAACTTCCCTTCAGAAGAGACCTAACTTATATTAAGTGTCTGCCATCAAGTGGGTCCTGGGTGAGTCATTTGTAAACGTTTTCTACTGCAATCCTTTAAACTCTGACAACTATCATTATGTGCACCTGAGAAAAATGAGCCTCAGAGAAGTTAAGTAACTTGTCCCACATCACACAGCTAGAGAGGAAAGAGCTGAGAGTTGAAACCAGGTCAACCTGATCCTTGTTCCAGCTCCTTTCACGCAAACATACTGTCTGCTAAGGTGAGGGCATCATCAGTCTAGGTTTACATGGCTGTCCCATCTTTTGGTTTCCCCAGGCCACACTGAAAGATGTTGTCTTGGGCCACACATAAAAGACACTGACACTAATAATAGCTGATGAGTTAAATATCAAAAATTGCAACAACAACAAAAAAATCTCATAATGTTTTAAGAAAATTTACGAATTAGTTTTGGGTGTCATTCAAAGCTGTCCTGGGCTGCGTGTGGCACACTGGTTGGAAAGGAAAGTTCTTTTGCAGAGAAATGAAAGTTCTTTTGCAGAAAAATTTATTTCATCCTGTTGACAATACACATATTGGAGCAAGAACAGGAAGGTATACAAACCACTGCTAAGTGTCTCTGCTTGTGGCAGTGAGGGGCGCACTCCACAGATAATCCCCACAAGTGGCTTTGGTCTCCAACTCCCCCACACTTCCTATCAGGTTTTTATTTTATTTTAATTAATTAATTTGAGACAGAGTCTCATTTTGTCACCAAGGATGGAGTGCAGTGGCACAATCTCTGCTCACTGCAACCTCTGCTTCCTGGGTTCAAGAGATTCTGCTGCCTCAGCCTCCTGAGTGGATGGGACTACAGGCACACACCACCACACCCAGCTAATTTTTGTATTTAGTAGAGACCAGGTTTCACCATATTGGCCAGGATGGTCTTGCTCTCTTGACCTCGTGATCCGCCTACCCTGGCCTCCCAAAGTGCTGAGATTACAGGTGTAAGCCACCATGCTTGTAATTTTTATTTTTTTAAAACAAGAGCCAAATAAATAAATCTGCATATCATTTCTTTGCTATGTTGATCCTCAATGAGGCAAGAAAACGAGAGACAGAATTACAAAGCCAGGGAGGGTCTGCCCTTGGATGACAGGGCAATGAATTGTCCGCTGTGACCGCTAAGAGCACGTATCTTAGACTCTTGTATTAGGAGAACTGACAGAAGGGAGCCACTGACCACAGTTAATGCCTTTCTGATTTAGGAGGCTTGCTCTTCCTGAGCTAGAACTCTGGTCCAAGTGGCCAGGTGAGCACAGATGGCATGAGAAGCACCGGCATCTCCAAGGACCCTCCAGGGCCAGCCTTGTGGCCTGATGGAAAGTGTCCATGAGGCAGAGAAGGCTCCTACAGCAACGCCTGACCAGCTTCCCCTCTGCAGAGCTGAAAGCATGTGTCAGGAGGGGAGTGCCAAGCTAGCGGGTAGAAGCCCTGGATTCCAGATCATAGGAATCTGCAAAGCTCTTCAGCAAGATGGCACAGCAGGCTGACCTGGTCACTCTACAGAACCAGATGTCCAATGGCACAGAGGCGCTGGGAGCTCAGGGCAAGCTTGAGAGCACAACCTCCTGTCCCGTGCTAAGTGCCCAGAGGTGGGGGCCGCAGTGAGCTATAACTGCACCACTGCACTCCAGCCTGGATAACAGAGTGAGGCCCTGTCTCTAAAATAAATAAATAAAAATAAAATAAAAGATTTCTGCTTTGGATAACAGCATGGTTGTTACGGGGGAAAAGTTCTAAATTATTAACAAGTAAATGACAATATTGGGGATGGAAATTTATGTATTTGTGTCAAGAATTTGAAAAAGAATGGACATTTCTTGTTCTTTTTGGTGTTGTGTCTTATCTGTGTCACACAGACCAACAAAATACAAATATTTCTGAACCAATCAGAGATGGGTAAACTATCTGTCTTCTGGTGATCATGATGCGCTTGGAAACAAATGCAGGGGGGGAAGAGAGACGCCCAACAGCAACAGATACACGAGGAAGGAGCACAGAGGAGGAAGCCGTGCTGCCTCCAACAGCTGCTTCCATAGCTTCTGAGCAAAGACCTGACCGATGCCCTAGCCAAGGATGATGGCAGGACTACGCGGCCGCAGCCACCGCAGAGCAGACTTCCCACCCAGGAGGCGCGGATACTCTGTGTTCTCATGAGCGCTTTCTGCTCGCAGCTGTCCAGCATCGTGGATGGTGGGAGGGAAGGAGAATTCTTTAAGAGAACAACCTCCTCCCCTTTGTCATCATCTGTTAGAATGAGGAACTTACTGGCCACCAACCATTGTTCAGAAAACGAAGGAATAAAGACTTTTTTTTTTCCTAGACATCGACACATCGAGGGACACCTGCACATGACACATTTCACCCTCAATCTGGCAAATCTGCCGACACACCAGGCTGTTGTGCAAGGCATATACAGACTGGAAAAGCAAGGGGCTAATTTTTATGCTTGGGTGTTATTTGAGATGTTTAGATTTTTTTTTTTCCTTTGAGAAGGAATCTTGCTCTGTTGCCCATGCTGGAACACAAATGGCGTGATCTTGGCTCACTGCAACCTCCGCCAACTAGGTTCCAGCAATTCTCCTGCCTCAGCCTCCCAAGTAGTTGGGATTACAGGCACCCACCACTATGCCTGACTACTTTTTGTATTTTTAGTAGAGATGGGGTTTCGTAATGTTGGCCAGGCTGGTCTTGGACTCCTGACCTCAGGTGATCTGCCCACCTTGGCCTCCCAAAGTGCTAGGATTACAGGCATGAGCCACCGTGCCCGGCGGAGATGTTTAGATTCTTGAAGCCACAGACTAACTACACTTAAATAATTTTTAAAACATGAGACTCTGCTTAAATGGCAAAGTTTATAATATCAAGCATATGGTTAAGAAAAGATTCCTGGGCCATATGCAGTGGCTCATGCCTATAATCCAGCACTTTGGGAAGCTAAGGTAGAAGGATCACTTGACCCCAGAGTTGGAGGCTGCAGTGACCTATGATTGTGCCATTGCATGATGGGCAACAGAGTGAGACCCTGTCTCTCAAATAAATAAATAAATATAAAAGATTTCAGCTTTGGATAACAGCATGGTTGTTATGTGGGAAGTTCTAAATTATTAACAAGTAAATATCAGGATGACAATATTGGGGATGGAAATTTACATATTTGTGTCAAGAATTTGAACAAGAATGTACGTTTCTTGCTCTTTTTGGTGTTGTGTCTTATCTGTGTTACATAGATCGACAAAACACAAATATTTTTTAACCAATTAGAGATGGGTAAACTGTTTTATCTTCTGGTGACCTTCTTAATTGCACCTGGAAATAAACCCGGGAGTGAAGACAGAAGTGCCATGTCACCAAGCAAACAAGACAAAGCAAACCGATTTGGAAATAATATTCCCACCAACGTGAAATATTTTTAAAACTGCTAATGGTACACACACCATAGCCTAAATTCTAATTTGATTTGTGATTGCTAGAATCAAGGGTCCTCTGAAACATTGTTTTAAAAAGCCCACCAAGACCACTTCAAATCGCTACTTTTTATCCCACAGAAATTCATGGAAAAGATACAGTCTCAGTCAATATTCAAAACCCTCGTGGCACTCTGATACGGTGGCCAAACGAGGCCAAACTGTGGAAATCCACAGGGATCTTGTCTCTCCTGCTCACCTCCTGTAATTGGCAGTGGGCTGTACTGTTTCACCAACCAGCTGAATTCACCTGGCCCATCTGGCAAAGCTCCAGACCCACCCATTCTCCTGTCTCAGCTGTGGTGAAGCACATAGCCCTGGGGGAGTCTACTTCTCACTCAAACCAGCCAAACCTCCTGGTGTTATGTTACCAGTCTGACCCCACATGGCCAGAACTCTTCTGTAATTCCAAAAGATCACAGCGTCCAACTTACAAACCTGCCGAAGACCAATGAGCTTCCAGACCAAGGAGGTGCTGAGCACAGTCCCTCCAGAGCCCCGGAAAGTGATGAGGGCTCTGAGCTATGCAGCCACAGTTCCACCTCCTGGCCAGTGCTGCCGGGCGATACCCAAGAGCTTCCTAGACGAGGAGAAATCATATTCTCTTCCAATTACAGGCAGCGATGAGAAGAGAACACGACTTCTGTGAGAAGGAATCTCGCTCTGTGGCCCACGCTGGAATGCAAATTGAAGCATGATGGGAGGACCTGACGATGACCCCCACTGCTCCCATGCCTACTGCAAGAGGGACGGTCTGAGTTCTTCCTTACCTGGAGCTACTGACAAAGATACGCTGTCACTGAAAGGCTCCATGGCTTGCGTAAGAATGTCCCCAGCCCCCAGACAGGTCAGGAAGGAAGGACCTAGCCTCCTGCCCCAGCCACGACAGAAAGGACATCCTTTCAAGTGACAAGGGAGAGTCCCTGGGGGCTCTGTCAGTGGCTGTCGGGAAACCCACCTACCTGGAGATACTGAAAGAGACATATGCAAGCCAGGCAGCAGGTCCAGCCTTCAGGTTGCCCCTTAGGCTTGCCCAAAGCCAGCGTTTTGGAGCTGCAGAGAATGGGGTTAGGGTGGGGCAGCTGTCCTCAGTAGACTCGCACTACGCACAACAACTGGGTTCCCAGGTCCATGCACCAAAATCCTGTAACACACTGGCCTCCTGTGGCTCCCACTGCACCTCAAATACCCCTTTACTGCCGCACGAATCCCACTGTCAAACAGCAGACTGAACGCTGCTTGAGGGCAGGGCATAGCTCTCGTCTCTGTAGGTCCTGATGGGTCAGCACTTGGTGATTCAACCGAATGCAACCTTGTTGCCACACACCATCGTTTCTACAGAGAAATGTCTTCCAAATTTACACGACTGGGCTACAAATCAACTTTGCTGCCTGAAATATTTTCGGTGAGTAGGTACAAGAACAAATAACAGGATAGAGTGGGGGACAAATGAATTTGGGAACGGAGGCAACTGCCAGCTGGCGAGTACCTGTGTCAGGTAAAAGCAGGGGCGGCTGCCAAACACCCTTCATGGACACGTGATTTCGGACAGGAACTTTGAGGAGAAAAGAGGCAGAGTTCACCCTAATTCTCAGCGTGTGACTGTGTTTGTCACTCACGTTAACGTTACTCTCCCTTTAAGACCTTTTCTTTTCCAGGCGAGGTACCTCACACCTGTAATCCCAGCAATTTTGGAGGCTGAGGTGGGTGAATCACTTGAGGTCAGGAGTTGAAGACCAGCCTGACCAACATGGTGAAACCCCGTGTCTATTAAAAATACAAACATTAGTCAGATGTCGTGGTGGGCGCCTGTAGTCCCAGCTACTTGGGAGGCTGAGGCAGGAGAACAGCTTGAACCTGGGAGGTGGAGGTTGCATGAGCCGAGATTGCGCCATTGCACTCCAGCCTGAGCAACAAGAGTGAAACTCCACCTCAAAAAAAAAAAAAAAAAAAAAAAAAAAAAAAAGACCTTTTCTCCAAGGAAGTTTGGGACTGACTGCTCCAGTGGGCAGAGGATGGTGGCACTTCAAGAGGGGGCAGCCTGGGCACAGGGGCAGTCCTCGATGCCAGAAGGTAAAAGCCAATGGTCCAGAACCAGGCCGGGCGCAGTGGCTCACACTTGCTATCCCAGCGCTATGGGAGGCTGTCGGGGCTGGGTGTAGTGGCGCACACCTGCAGTCCCAGCTACTCGGGAGGCTAAGGCTGGAGAATCGCTTGGACTGAGAAGGCGGAGGTTGTAGTGAGCTGTGACTGTGCCACTGCACTCCAGCCTGGGCCACCGAGCGAGACTCCATCTCAAAAAAAAAAAAAAAAAAAAAATCAAAAACTAAACTGAAATACTGAATTAACTCTAAATACAGACTCAGGGGCAAAGAACAGAAAGAAAGACTTTGTTCCATGATCTCTCAGAACTCCTCCTGCTCAGATCACGGTGCTATTAACTCAGCTTTCTTTGCTATTCCTGACACAACAATACCCCACTGGCTTATTAAGTTTACACCAGAAAATAAAAGTTAAGTTCCATGTAAACCACACAGCCTCACTAGAGTGTCCCAGGAGCCATCAGAGACCTCTGTGGACAAGTGTGGTCCTTCTCACAGCCCACGCTTAACTCATGCTCTTTACACAACACTAGGTTGAGAATTTAAAATAACTGGATTTACTGCTTTGAGACTCACCACCAGCCTACTTATGGAAAATTCCACTTTGCAGGCAACACTTTCTATAAACCGAGCCACTTTATATTGATTTAGAGCAAGTATTCCTGGCGAAGGGAAGGACTCCACAGACTTGAAAAAAAATTTTTCAGAAACCTTTCATCTTGTTTTTAAAACAATAAAACTGCCGATTTTCCTTACCAAAGAAGAGAAAAGAAAAAGGCGTAACCAAGTGGAACTGAAAACTAAGACAGGAGCTGTCTTGTGGGTGTGGGGCCTGCAGTAATCAATCTTCATGCTCTCATGAAACAGAAAAGAATTTTCCCTTGCCTGAGCCCTGAGGACATGCTGAGAAGCAGTTTCTGCTAAGAGGGCAGAGGAAACTGTGAAGACCTCACCCTGCTAGGAAGCCCACGTTCAGGGCGCTTGTCCATCTCCATGGATGTCTGTGTGACCTCTCCTCTCTGTCTTTCACACATGACCCCTCCAGTGGGCGTGATGGTGACACATCAGGAGGGAGCAGCCTGGGGGGCCAGGGGCAGTTCTCAATGCAAGAAGATAAAAGCCAGCAGTCCAGAACCAAGCCGGACACGCTGGCTCACACCTGCAATCCCAGCATTTTGGGAGGCCGAGGTGGGCAGATCACAAGGTCAGGAGTTCCAGATCAGCCTGGCCAACATAATGAAACCCCATCTCTACTAAAAGTACAATAAGTAGCCGGGCGTGGTGGCACACACCAGCTACTCGGGAGGGTGAGGCGGGAGAATCGCTTGGACTGAGGAGGCGGAGGTTGCAGTGAACCAAGATTGCTCCATTTCACTCTAGCGTGGGTGACAGAGTGAGACTGTCTCAAAAAAAGAAAGAGAAAGAGAAAGAAAGAAAGAGAGAGAGAGAGAGAGAAGGAAGGAAAGAAAGAAAG
>NW_022436993.1:14871171-14971758 GCF_009761245.1 Sapajus apella
AAGGAAGGGAGAAAGAAAGAAAGAAAGAAAGAAAGAAAGAAAGAAAGAAAGAAAGAAAGAAAGAAAGAAGGAAGGAAGGAAGGAAGGAAGGAAGGAAAAGAAAAGAAAAGAAAAGAAAGAACAAACCAAAAACCAAACTGAAAATACTGAATTTACTCTAAATACAAGTCTGTTATCAGCTCCAGCATGGAATCAGATAGCAGGAATCTAGGCTGGGCTCTGTGCCAGGGTAAACTAGGGGATTCATTAGCTTCCCTGTGCCTCAGTTTCCCACCTTGAGAGGCACCTGCCAGTCTGTCCTAGAGTTACGCCTGCAAGAAGAAGAACTGGAGCTCCACATGCAAGAGCCACACACAGCCCCTCAGCGTAAACAAGGCCGTCAGACATCTGTGCCCAGGCCTAGATGCTCAGGTCACAGCCGGACTTCCTGTCTTTGAGGGACTCCCACCAAGAAGCGGGGGGAAGCAATGCTTCCCTGCCAGCGGAAGAGGGAACGCTGGCTACTGAATCAAACTGAACCGAGTTTCTAAGAGTTTGTGATACTGCATAGCAGAGAAGAGGCGAGATTTCTTTTTTCTTTTCTTTCTTTCTTTTTTTTTTTTTTTTTTTTTTGAGATGGAGTCTCGATCTGTAGCCCAGGCTGGAATGCAATGGCATAATCTTGGCTCACTTCAGCCTCCACTTCCTGGGTTCAAGTAATTCTCCTGCCTCAGCCTCCCAAGTTCAAGTCATTCTCCTGCCTCGGCCTCCTGAGTAACTGGGACTACAGGCACATGCCACCAGGTCTGGCTAATTTTTTTTTAATTTTTATTTTTAGTAGAGACTGGGTTTTACCATGTTGGCCAGGATGGTCTTGATCTCCTGACCTCGTGATCTGCCCGCCCCAGCCTCCCAAAATGCTGGGATTACAGGCATGAGCCACCGTGCCTGGCCGAAATTTCTTTCAAACAGCGAGAGAGAAAGATGACATTTCTACACAGAAGTGGCCTTTTCAGAGATGCTAAACAGAACTTAAAGATGAGCAAAAATAAAATTAAGCTTCTGTGTTGTTAGAATCTGAGACACACATTTCAGGGGAGAATTTGGACTTGGTAAGAATGACATCAAGACAAGGAGGGGATACTGAATGCGGCTGGTCGGGTCGCCTTCCTGTCAGAAGCGGAATTTGCAGCAGCAGAGGTATGAAAAAAGAAAAAAAATCAGAGAATGAGGGACTTTACTACGAGCATCTTAATAAACAGCTGTTGCCTCACCCAGGATTCTAGTATTGCAATCCTGATTTTTGGTAAGTAAAAATCAGGTTGAAACCCAGGATCATTCCCTACTGTTTGTCTTCCGCCCAAAGCCGTGGGAGACGAGCAGAAGGCTCTCGGGATGGCTCCAATCTTTTCTGCTGGTACAGCCTCCTCCTCTGGTCTCCATTATCCCTCAACTGGAGCTGTCATTCACGAAGAATGTATTGCCTCTAGTAATAGATCACGATAGCAAAAAGATAATTATATTAAAAATGTGATCAAGGCCGGGTGCCGTGGCTCATGCCTGTAATCCCAGCACTTTGGGAGGCTGAGGCCAGCAGATCACCTGAGGTCAGGAGTTCGAGACCAGCCTGACCAACATGGTGAAACCGTGTCTCTACTAAAATATAAAAGTCAGCCAGGCATGGTGGCATGCCCCTGTAATCCCAGCTGCTTGGGAGGCTGAGGCAGGAGAATCACTTGAACCTGAGAGGCGAAGACTGCAGTGAGCTGAGATCGTGCTACTGCACTCCAGCCTGTGCAACACAGTGAGATTCCGTCTCCAAAAAAAAAAGAAAGGATCGCCAAAGAGCAGCTTACCCTGATTTTCCCAGTAGCCTCGAATTTCACCACAGGCATGAGAAGTCCCCATGAAAGCACCATAGTGGTATGTAATTACCATTCTCATCTGGGCCAGGACTGCTGTTCAAATGCTCCCAAAGCCAAACACGGAGGAGTGAGGCTAAGGAACAGGGAGGGAGGAGCGGGCAGCAGCTGGGCTTCTGAAATGTGGGAGTGCCTTAGAACTCTGTGGGATGGAAGAAGTCAACCATGCGGAGGAAGGCATTTCAGAGCAATGTGGCCACAAACGGCCCTGCTGTGCGGCCCTTCTCGGGCCTCCCAAGGGAGCCTACCTGGGTGTGACCACCACATGATGCCTACTCTGTACTTACGCCAGGCTTTTCTTCTGAAATCTGATTAGGAAGACTCCTAGAGTCATTCCAGGATTTTGGGTTTTCAATAATTACAAAGAAAAAAAACGGAGCTACACGATGCGCCATCCCCCTCTTTCCCATCATGACAAAGCGGTCCCAGGTCAGAAAGTGTTACCTCCACCCACGTCAAGTGTTTAAAGAAGCAATTCCAGAAGGAAGACAAGTGCCTTAAAAACACTGTGTTCAGAGTGACTCTGTGGGACTGTAAGTGTGGGATGGGGGTCCTCAAAGCCAGCCTGGGATTACGTGGCCCACGTACACTGAGTCAGGTCCGTGAAGAGGAGCAAGTCCTACAAGTCTCCCAGCTTAGGGGGGCCTGTCCCCTCCAACACAGGGGGCCTGGCTGCAGCCCACGGCGTGATCAAATGCTGTCTGTGGGCTGTCGCCGAGGAGCTGTTGAGAAAGAGAAAATTCTCCTCTGAATGTTCCGCCTACTCCTCTGTGCCCTGTATGACAATTTCTCAGTTACATAAAACCCTGTTTCGACACTAACAGTCGAAGAGGGTGAGAACAATGATGTAATGCTTATAGTCATGGACCAAAATATGGTATTTAAGTGAGAAACAAATAAAAATCAAGCTCTGTTGGGGAGCAACCACATTGAGGGCTGAAGATTAAAGAACTAGGAACAGAAGCACTATGGGGAAAGAGGAAAAGAATCGAGGTTACTCCAAAGACAGAAGCTGGGGAGCCCATCGGCTGAATCCTTCTTCCTGTCTGTTTAGCGTGAAGATGGGAAAGATCATGGCCAGTATCCTCGACATGTGGATATTTACACATTTGAAGGATACTAACTCACAAGTCTATAGAAATGTACAATGTTGAAACCAGAAAGAAATCACAGGAGGTGTTTAGCCCAGCCCATTTATTTTACATACAAGAAACTGAGAATCCCCGAGTTTAAGTGAAAGGTGCAGGCCTCCTTCACATCCAACCAATGGCATACAGAGGAGGACACTTGGTGCAGTGACTGCCACCAACTGGCAGCTGGGCAGCTTTGAGGATGGAGGTCCTCACCCCAACACTGTGCTGCATGGAACCTCTGGTTTCCAAGAGTTCATCATAATCCCAAGCCCCACATCAACTTCTAGAAGTGCAGTGATCCTTGAATTAACACCAATCCTCTAACTCAGTGAAAAAATACACTGAGAATGCTGACCAACTGTTCTCTATCTCCTTTTAGAGAAGAACAAGACGAAACATGTTTAAACTATTTTAGGCAAGTTAAGGCCGAGCTAGACCAAAGACGTCTATCGAGGCTTTGCAGGCAACACTGCAACTAAGTTCCAGAAGGAAATGAATGATTCCTTCCCTGACAGCCTCAGGAATATAACAGCCCAACTAAAGCACCAGTGTGCACTTCTGCTGCCAGACAGAACAATGGATCAGCTGTAAATGTTCCTTCATATTTCTGAGTGACATCCATAATGGAATGGTGTGGCTGTGGCTGTGCACTCCACCCAAAATATTGCTAGGTGATGAACTGTGACTGAACAAGGCTCAATAAAAACATTCTCAGTGGTGGGTGCAGTGGCTCACGCCTGTAATCCCAGAACTTTGGGAGGCTGAAGCGGCGGATCACGAGGTCAAGAGATTGAGATCATTCTGGCCAACATGGTGAAACCCTGTCTCTACTAAAAATACAAAAATAAGCTGGGCGTGGTGGTGCGTGCCTGTAGTCCCAGCTACTCAGGAGGCTGAGGCAGGAGAATTGCTTGAACCTGGGAGGCGGAGATTGCAGTGAGCCAAGATTGTGCCACTGCACTCCAGCCTGGTGCCTGGCAACAGAGAAAGACTCTGTCTCAAACAAACAAACAAATAAACAAACAAAAACACACAAAAAAACCATTCTTAACTAGCCACAGTGGCTAACCTCTGTAATCTCAGCATTTTGGGAGGATGAGGCAGGAAGATCACTTGAGCCCAGGGGTTTGAGACCAGCCTGAACAACAAAGTCAGATCCTGTATCTACAAAAAAGTTTTAAAAATTAGCCAGGTGTGGTGGTGTGCACCTATAGTCCCAGCTCTGCAAGAGGCTGAGGTGAGAGGATCACCTGAGATCAGGGGGCGGTGGGGTCGAGGCTGCAGTGAGCTATGATCACGCCACTGCACTCCAGCCTGGGGGACGGAGCGAGACCCTGTCTCTTAAAAAAAGAAAAGATAAAGATAGAAAACAGGCTGTCCTCCACCAAATAGTTTATCATCTCCTGTCTCACCAATTACGTGATTGATATGGATGTTTTCTGTGACTTACTACTGATGTTTACTGATTCAGATACTTTAATTAATGCAGCTGAGCACTCAATATACATAATTTTACTTACGTAAAGTAAAAAGTCAGCTCCCTTAGCTGACTTTTATCTCTCATTGCCAACACCAAGGGGAATGTTACTGGTCAATACCAGACTGAGAGCCATCACGGTATCCCGAGGAGCCACTTTTTACCAGATGGCCCATCTGGTGAACACCAAGTACAATTGTGCCAGTCCTCTATCCAAGCCCCGGGAGTCTGTTCACTTCTCCCAGATCCTCCAAGAAGCAGCCCGTGGCTCCGGACCTCTGCTTCCCCTGCCTGCTCTGCACCTGCCACTCTCTACTTTTGCTTAAGTCTTACCCTTCCTTCAAATCTACATCCTCCAGAAGTTTTCCCCTGGTCATTCCAACCCTTGATGATTCCTCTCATTCCTGTATTTTTCAGAGATGGGGTTTCACTCTGTTGCCCAGGCTGGAGTACGGTGGTGTGCTCATAGTTCACTGTCACCTCAAACTCCTGGGCTCAAGCGATCCACCTGCCTCAGCCTCCCGAACAGCTGGAACTAGAGGTGTGTGCCACCCCACCCAGCTATTTTTTTTTTTTTTTTTTGAGACGGAGTCTCGCTCCGTCACTCAGGCTGGAGTGCAGTGGTGCGATCTTGGCTCACTGCAACCTCTGCCTCCTGGATTCAAGCAATTCTCTGCCTCAGCCTCCCGAGTAGGTGGGATTACAGGTGCCCACCACCATGCCCAGCTAAATTTTTTTGTATTTTTAGTAGAGATGGGCTTTCACCACCTTGCCTGGGTTGGTCTTGAACTCCTGACCTCATGATCCACCCACATTGGCCTCCCAAATTGCTGGGATTACAGGTGTGAGCCATTGTGCCCAGCATAATTTATTTTTAAAGAGATGGTGGTCTCACTATGTTGCCCAGGCTGGTCTCGAACTCCTGGGCTCAAGTGTTCCTCTCACTCTGGCCTCCCCAAGATGCTGCGGTTACAGGCATGAGCCACTGTGCCCAGCCTTCATACCTGTATTGTAATGTTGCTCCTGAAATACACTGCCTCACATGAATCTGTATGGCTCATCTGCCACAATCTACTGGAGAACCTGCTGGTGTTAGCAGAGCCAGCCCTATAAGCTGCCCACAACTCAGTGATGTGGATGGGATGCCCAGCGTCTCTCGCTATCAGTGAAATGATGTGGCACCGCCATAGGCCACGGCCCTTATAAAGGGTGCGTACAATCCAGGATGCCACCACAAAGGGTGAAGTTCAAAGCGCTTACAGTTCTGCTGCCTTCTCCTAAGGCACCCTGTGCAATGGGATACTTCAAAAAAGAGCACCGTTTTTGGTTTGTTCATTATTAGAGAGCTCATTTAAATTGAAGCAATAGCTTCATGTTGGCAGAATTAACTATTCAGCTCTCAATAGTCATTTAGATAGGGCACAATGGCTCATGCCTGTAATCCCAGCACTTTGGGAGGCCAAGGTGGGCGGATCACTGAGGTCAGGAGTTCAAGACCAGCTTGGCAAACATGGCAAAACCCCATCTCTATGAAAAATACAAAAATTAGCCAGGTGTGGTGGCACGCGCCTGTAATCCCAGCTACTCAGGAGGCTGAGGCAGGAGAATCACTTGAACCTGGGAGGCAGAGGTTGCAGTGAGCCGAGATCACACCATTGTACTCCAGCCTGAGCAACAAGAGCAAAACTCCATCTCAGAAAATAATAATAATAATAATAATAATAATAACAATAAAACGGTGATTCACAAATTGAAGCCAACACTTTCACCCGTCGGAAGTCTGAACTCAGCTATGCGCTTACAGATTGCCCTGGGGGGAACGGAAACTTTTCCTCATCTACATTCACACATTTCTTTCTAAATACAAAGACACCACGCTAGGCTGGGAAGAGACAGCAACCCTCTGCCCATGGCTTGGGCCCAGGGGACGGTGTGGTCCCTGAATCAGAAGTGGTAGCTCTCTCTCCCTCCTCCCTCACAGCTGCCGAGTAGAGCTGGGCTCTGCCCTGTTCCAGTGGAAAACGTTACAGCAGGGATGAAGCTGCAGTTTCTGTGCTCAAGATTCATAATGGTGTCCCAAGGGCCTCGCAGGGAGAATCCACAGCTGGGGAAGGAGGTAGGTGGCTGGGGCCAGCCCCAGGGTGGGCATCAGGCTGGTGCACTCGTTCCAACACCCGTTTCGCCTTCTTCCTGTCACTCCTCTTAACTGTAGGGCTGCATACACTTAACAGTCCAACTGCAGCTGAACGCAGAGGCTCATGCCTGTAATCCCAGCACTTTGGGAGGCCAAGGTGGGTGGATCACCTGAGGTCAGGAGTTTGAGACCAGCTGACCAACATGGAGAAAACCCGTCTCTACTAAAAATACAAAATTAGGCCTGGCGTGGTGGTGCACACCTATAATCCCAGCTACTTGGGGGACTGAGGCATGAGAATTGCTTGAACCCAGGACACGGAGGTTGCAGTGAGCCAAGGCTGCACTTTGTTTTTATTTATTTATTTATTTATTTATTTATTTTTGAGACGGAGTTTCGCTCTTGTTACCCAGGCTGGAGTGCAATGGCGCGATCTCGGCTCACCGCAACCTCCGCCTCCTGGGTTCAGGCAATTCTCCTGCCTCAGCCTCCCGAGTAGCTGGGATTACAGGCACACGCCACCATGCCCAGCTAATTTTTTGTATTTTTAGTAGAGACGGGGTTTCACCATGTTGACCAGGATGGTCTCGATCTCTTGACCTCGTGATCCACCCGCCTCGGCCTCCCAAAGTGCTGGGATTACAGGCTTGAGCCACCGTGCCCGGCCCCACTTTGGATGCTTAGTACAAAGAACTCTTTGCACTTTGGATGCTTAGTACAAAGAACTAGGGGTTGTGATTTCGGGAAAAACATGAATGCCTGGCATCGCGTGGCAGTACAGATCAGGGCTGACTGATGGATGAGAGAGACTTGGTCAAGGTCTGAACCGGGTTCCTCCATCAATGTTTCTATCTCAATATTTGGAATGTTTTCTTGTGTCTGCACCTTACTGTTATCTCAGTGTGTCACTGTCAATCACTCAGAAACAGATGCATGCACTATCTCTGGAAATGGAATCTGGGATTCATCCAAATTAACTCCCAGCCTCCAGTCAGGCCCACAACCAAATCAAATGGGATTTCTACCCAGCTGTGCAAAAGTTTTCAGGCGAAATCACTTCCCGTTATGAATAACTGATTCCAGTGTCCCTCAATCTTTTTATTCTTTCCCCCAAGGGAAGTGAAGGCAGCTGTGATCACACGTCAAGCTACAATACTTCAGATGACTGAGTTGACACATGGTGACAACACCACACATGCACAGGCACGCGTGTGCACACGCACCATCCTTACCAACATAGCCAGGAGTTCCACAGGCAGTGGACATCACACACTCACAGGCACACACGTGTTCACACACAGGCACATGCGTGCACATGCACTGTCCTTACCAACATAGCCTGGAGTTCCACAGGCAGTGGACATCACATCTCCTTTGCCCTCCATTTTTGACAATCCAAAGTCACTGATCATTATTTTGGACTCCTCATCTTGACTGTAGTACAAGAGATTTTCGGGCTACAAAGAAAATCAGAAAGAAACGTTACCAGCTATGTGTAAAGCTGGGATCATTGTGGAAGACTCACTCAGCTGCAAAACCTATTCATGACGTCAGGATGTCTTTGACCTTCGGACACAGTAGATGCATCAACTAAAGCAGTGGCCAACAGAAATGGTGCAGAGAGCCCAGCACAGTGTCTGGCACAGACAGGCCTCCAATCAATGTCAGTTCCTTTCCTTTACTAATATGTTGTCTGCTTCAAAAAACACACCAGGCCACGCCCAGTGGTTCACACCTGTAATCCCAGCACTTTGGGAGGCCAAGGCAAGTGGATCACCTGAGGTTGGGAGCTTGAGACCAGCCTGACCAACATGGAGAAACCCTGTCTCTACTAAAAATACAAAAATTAGCCAGGCGTGGTGGCGCATGCTTGTAATCCCAGCTACTCGGGAGACTGAGGCAGGAGAATTGCTTGAACGCAGGAGGCGGAGGTTGTGGTGAGCTGAGATCACGCCATTACACTCCAGCCTGGGTGACAAGAGTGAAACTCCGTCTCAAGAAACAAAACAAATAAAACACACCATATTCTGAGGCAATCCAGAAAGCTGACTGTCTTGCAGATTTGTGGGTTCAGGTCTGGGGTTAGGAAGGAGACTCCTGAAAATGAAATAACTCTTGCAGGTGCTTCTCTTCTCGCGAGTGATTTTTCTTGAGTCCAAGGGTCTGTTTCTGCCCTCAGCGACGTCCCCTGGTGCCCTGGAGTTCTGGGACATATGCTACATCTGAGCCCTTCACTAAGGCCAGCCAGCCCCTGCTCGCTCCCTTGCCAGGGAAGAGGAGGGATGTCATCCCAGAATAAATGAATCTGGAATTGGAAGACACAGCACTTTCCAGCCATGTATCCTTAAGGGGTCCACACTTCTGTTGGCCTTTCTGTGAAGCGTGGGTTGATTTCATTTCTTGTCTGCTACTCTGAACAGTGCACAGGCAGCAGGAATGCACAGCAATTTCTTCCATTTCTTATGGCCCTCATGTCCCTGTCTTCACTACAGTTCTGCAGCACACACGAGGGGCTGAGAGTGGAGGTCCAGGGGCTGGCAGGGGAGCCAGTGTTTTACGAAGAATTGGAGAATCTCATTGCCCCTAGCAAGGAAGCAGGTGGGGCTTAGGAGGCTGGAAAGCTACAGCCTTGGAGCTAGTCCCTGCACTACTGGCTGCACGCTGAGCACAGAGAGGCGCCTGCTTTTTTTTTTTTTTTTTTTTAATAGAGCTGCTGTACTTGATGACTCCTGGATTCATCATCATGATGACGATTTATCACTGGGGAAGACAACGTCAAGGACTGTCATCTCTGCTGTTATCCAGGAATGTCCACCCTCCAGATAATCCTCACCCAGTGAATAAGGAATCGTTTCTGTCATTTATACCAAATTAAAGGGAGCACAGCTGGAAGAATCTGACTTGGGAAAGGCATCTTCCCACAGCACTGCCCATGCGGCTCTCCCACCAACCCCAGAGAGAGCCACCTTCTCTCTGTCAGGGGTTTGTGGTGAATTTTGGGTTGGACTTGAGTAACTATTCTTATGTAGAGTGTGAAAGGAAAATAAATCTCAAGGACCCAAAATTACTAAGCCAGAGGGAAAAGTCAAGCTGGGAACTACGCAAACCTGCTTCCGTCTTATTCCTACATAGCATAGCTACAAAGACAAACAAAAAGCCACAATCCTCCCTCGTGATTCACCAGAAAGGAAATTTCTTGTGAGCAAAGGACAGAGAAAACTCAAAGTCTGGCTGGGTGCGGCTCACGTCTGTAATCCTAGCACTTTGGGAGATCGAGGCGGGTGGATCACCTGAGGTCAAGAGTTCGAGACCAGCCTGGCCAACATGGTGAAACTCCATCTCTACTAAAAGTACAAAAATTAGCTGGGTATGGTGGTGTATGCCTATAATTCCAACTACTTGGGAAGCTGAGGCAGGAGAATGTATTGAACCTAGGAGGCGGAGGCTGCAATGAGCCAAGATCGCAGTACTGCACTCCAGCCTGGCTGATGCAAGTGAAACTCCGTCTCAAAAAAAAAAAAAAAAGTTAGATGTCCTCCCTCTGCTCATGGGAGACGAATGTGTACCAGATTGCTTCCTCTGCCCTATTGTTTCACTGAGCCAGACTATGGCGCGAGTGACAATTCCTGTAAGTTGTGTATTCAGTGAAGGGCTAATCAGAGATTGAAAAGCATGCGGCCCTTTGTCTCTTATCTACCTAAGACCTTGAAGCCTCTGCTTTGAGTTGTCCCGCCCCCTCAGACCAAGCCAATGCGCACCTTACACGTATTGATTGATGTCTCATGTCTCCCTACAATATATAAAACCAAGCTGTGCCCGACCGCGCTGGGCACGTTGTCATCAGGACCTCTTGAGGCTGTGCCACAGGGGCATCCTCAACCTTGACAAAATAAACTTTAAATTGACTGAGACCTGGCTGGGCGCGGTGGCTCACACCTGTAATCCCAGAACTTTGGGTGGCTGAGGTGGGCGGATCACCTGAGGTTAGGAGTTCGAGACCAGCCTAGCCAACATGGTGAAACCCTGTCTCTACTAAATATACAAAATTACCCAGGTGTGGTGGTGGGTGCCTGTAATCCCAGCTACTCAAGAGGCTGAGGCAGGAGAATCGCTTGAGCCTGGGAGGTGCAGGTTGCCGTGAGCTGAGATCGTGCCACTGCACTCCAGCCTGGCCAAAAGAGAGAAACTCCATCTCAAAACTAAAAACATAAATTGACAGAGACCTGCCTCAGATGCTCTGGGTTCACAGTGTGACTAGACATATTTAAAGTGGTTCTCTGCCTGTTGCGTGGCAGAGTCACCTGTGAGGGTATTCACTGACCCGGCATCTTGTCCTTCAATGGGTCTGAGATGGGGACGAGGGCTGTGGATTTCAGAGCTCCACAGGCGGATTCTGATATGTCACTATCACAGTGAAGAAATTTTCAGAGCTAACCAAGACTCCCTCCTTGACTGAACTTGAGGTAGGCTCCTGTCAGTCCCCTGCTGTCCTCGGCTTGAACTTGGCCTTGTCTATCCTGCCTCTGCTAGGCCTGAGTGGCCCCGGCTTAGCAAGAGTCGGCTACGTCAGAGAATCCCGCCACCACTGGTACCCGATCAAGTTCTTCATCCACCCCACCCCGCTGACAGGACTCCTGCTGAAGGCAGGCCAAGGCGATTGGGGTGATACAGGAACTAGAAAGAAATGATTTAAGCGGATAGTGAGGGTAAAAGAATCCTCAGCCAGGCTTCCCTTCTAACAAAAAGCAGCCCAAGACATTATTTTTTTTTCTAACAAAGAACAGCCTGAAAAGTCAAGCTGCAAACATAAATAAGCAAGCTGGAAGCTTTCATGGGTGAATGCTGGCATCTGTGCCAACAAGAAAGGCCACCTGGGGGCCAGGCATGTTCACAACATGGCCGCGCCATCTTCCGTTTTCTTTGTCAGCCACATGTATGGTACAGAAACAGGCACCATGGGGCTGGCCAGGCAAAGAACCCATCGGCATAATACAAGATTGGGATGGGGGCAGCCAGCTTTTCATGCTCTATGCAAATGGCATACCTGGTCCACCCAATCTTTCATGCCCTATGTAAATCAGTCACCACCTCCTCAAGCTCAGCTGCTAACCCCCCTGCATTTCACCACAGACTACAAACCCACTCGGGACCCCTCTCTGCAGGAGAGAGCTCTGCTTTCTTTTGCCTATTAAATCTCTGCTCCAAACCTCATTCGCTGTGTGTCTGCACCCTTGATATCCCTGGTATAGGACAACGAACCTGGCATCACCCCAGACGACAAGGCCACTTGAGGGATGGCGGTTAATAGTGACTGTGACATTAATTCTGCGGATGAAGCAGGAGACTAGAAGAAAATCGACTGTGTGCTGAACAACGGTTCCAATGAGTTTGTTGTTGTTGTGTGAGATGGAGTCTCACTCTGTCACCCAGGCTGGAGCGCAGTGGCACAATCTCGGCTCACTGCATCCTCCACCTCCTGGGTTCAAACGATTCTCCTGCCTCAGCCTCCCGAGTAGCTAGGATTATAGGCATGCGCCACCACACCCAGCTAATTTTGCATTTTTAGTAGAGACAAGGTTTCACCCTGTTGGCCAGGCTGGTCTCGTACTCCTGACCTCAGGAGATCCATCCACCTCGGCCTCCCAAAGTATTGGGATTATAGGAATAAGCCACCACTCCTGGCCCCACTGAGTTTTAAAAGAAAGTAAAGTGGCCAATCAGTTGAAATAAAAATACCATCACGCTTAGAAAGTGGGCTGGAATGCTCGAATCATCAAGTCCGTGCGGTTCATGCTTTCTCTGGATGTTTAGGGATTGTCCTTTGCTAAACAGTAGGAGAGAGGACAAAGTTGTTTCTGATTTTTTATCTTCCTTGTCCCAGGACTTCTGCAGCTGCAGAGGTGGTAAGGAGTGGAGAGAAAGTGATTTCACGCTGCTAAACAAGGCATAATCCAGGCAAGGGGTGGCCAGCGCATCCACACATCCCTCCTAGAAAAGGTTCATTTGGGTAAATAAAATGCTCTTTTGAAGACCAATTATGCCCAAGAGGGTTAAATTAACTGGTCATTCACAGTTTAGATCAATACTCTTAATTGGCCCAAAACTTAGTAAAGACAGTGGGGCTTTTCCTGGGAGATGGGAGTGGGGGAGGAGGGAAGACGGTGGGGGAGAGGCAGGCTCAGGGAGGCCCCAATCCCCAGCAGGAGGGCCATGGGGTTGGGGGGCCTACATTGCATCACAATTCCTCCTGGTGTTCAAAGAGGTCTGGGACCCACTGGAAAAATTAAGTTTTCTGCATAATCATAGCATCTTTGCAAGACAACTGATGACCAATACCTGAGTCGGAATATCAACCCCATACCCTTTATAATAATCCACATAATAAACTCTAAAAAGATCTATAAAGACACATGCACACGTACGTTTACTGCAGCACTGTTCACAATAGCAAAGACTTGGACTCAACCCAAAGGCCCAACACTGATAGACTGGACAAAGAAAATGTGGCACGCACACACCATGAAATATTATGCGGCCATAAAAAAGGATGAGTTCGTGTCCTTTGCAGGGAATGGATGAAGCTGGAAACCATCATTCTCAGCAAACTAACACAGGAACAGAAAACCAAACACCACACGTTCTCACTTATATGTGGGTGTTGAACAATGAGATCACATGGACACAGGGAGGAGAACATCACACACTGGGGGCCTATTGGGGGGTGTGGAAGAGCATCGGGAAAAATACTAATGTAGATGACGGGTTGACGGGTGCAGCAAACCACCATGGCACCTGTATACCTAAGTAACAAACCTGCACGTTCTGCACATGTATCCCAGAACTTAAAGTATAATAATAAAAAAAAATCAACTAAAAAAAAAGATCATAATCAACACACTTCTGGTAACATTCCTGTTATCCACCATCACATTCCTAATTCAGTGATTCTCAACCAGCGGCAATTTTGCCCCCCAGGGGATGGATGTCTGGCAATGCCTAGGGGCATTTGCAGCTGCTGCAACTCTAGACGTGGTACTGGTATCCGTGGGCAGAGGTGGGGATGCTGCTGTAAATCCCATAGTGCCCAGGGCAGAATGCCAATGGTGGAGGGGCCGAGAAACCCATCCTAATCCACCGAGGCAGGAGCAGGCACTTCCAGTCTCAGTCACTTCATTTTGCAAAAAGAACAACTGATTGTCTCCAGCAGCTTCCTGGGGCAACAGGCGATCAAATAGCTTTCTACAGAGAGAAGGGGGTGTAACCGCAGGAGGGCTGAGGCAGTAATCCCATTGTTGCACTAAGTTTACATTAACGGGATCATACTCTCTATTGCTCGGGCTCAGTTGTTTTAATTTTAACTTTCTTAGCTGTCTATGCAAATTTAATAGTCCAATTTCAACTTCCTCCTCATAGATCAAACTCCTCTGTGCCTCTGAAAAGAGATCACAAAAAGGTCCTAAAATGGCAATGTTCTTTACATAACGACAGGCCCGGTGATCTTAAGGTTCCCCAGGATGGAAGCTGCAAGCAGTTCTCCAAAAGCATTACGTGCGCCAATTAAAAACGGTACCTCCCATTCGGCCAATCAGCATTTCTAAGGCAGACATAAAGACTGTTCTCCTGGATATGGCTTAACTGCTTAGAAATTCTTTTTCTAATAAGTCAGACACTAGCCCATCACACCACATCACCACGCTAACGTGTTCAGAGAGAGCTGCCTGTGGTGTTCTGGAAGCACAGAATTGGCATTTGTGGGGGCATAAGAGAGCAGAGAAGGCCCTGAGGCCTGGCACAGAGGTGCCAGGTCGGCTGAGCTACCCCTGCCTAGCCCTCTGAAGCACCTCCAGGTCCTGAACAGGTGTTTTCTGCAGAGCATGAAAGCTGAAAGGGATCCACTGAGATTCCCAAATATCCTCACCCAGTGGTTTTCCAAGAGCAGATCCCAGACTAGCATCCTCATCATCTGTAGCCCTGTTAGAAAGGCAAGCTCTCAGACCACACTGGAGACCTACAGAGCCAGACTGCTGGAGAAGGGGCAGTGGTTTCTATTTCCACAGCCCTCCAGACAATTCTGATGTGGGTGAGCATTCAGGAACCACTGCCTGGGTAAATGGAACATGACAACAAGAAGAAAAATCATGGTGGTGAGTCTTTTTTTTTTTTTTTTTTTTCTTTTCTTTCTGAAACAGAGTCTGGCTCTGTTGCCCAGGCTGGAGTACAGTGGTGTAATCTCAGCTCACTGCAACCTCTGCCTCCTGGGTTTGAGCAATTCTGCCTCAGTCTCCTGGGTAGCTGGGACTGCAGGCAGCTAATTTTGGTATTTTTAGTACAGACGGGGTTTCACTATCTTGGCCAGGCTGGTCTTAAACTCCTGACCTCGTGATCCACCTGCCTGGGCCTCCCAAAATGCTGGTATTACAGGCATGAGCCACTGCGCCCGGCCAGCAGTGAGTCTTTATGAAAGAAAAAGCTATACCACTTTATTCCTTGATACCCAGTAGCAGGTGTGGAAACTGTTTATACAAATGTTTATGACTGGTTCTCTAAATTGATTTTGATTTCCCACAGTTGTGTACGGCACAGCTTCAAGAGAATATGATCTTCGTGCTTATAATGAGTGGTGGGTACACGTGCTGGGGTGGAATTTTGTCTTGACTGGTGCAGTAAGCTCTGGGGGCTGGACCTGTCCACATCCTAGAATGAAGCCACACTGCAGCTTTGGGTCAACAGCACTGCTTTCTACTGTTTCTCAAGTTGATATGTCTGATACCCACCTCGGGTACCGTGTGTGTGATATCCACCCTTCAGTATTGTACGTTTGACATCTGTCCTTCAGTGTCTACATAGACCTGGGAGGGAGTGGCAGATACGCCCATATAAGGCCCAGATCCTTCTGTGCCAATGGGTGAAGGCTTTCCAAAGCCTCATTAGGAAATTGTAAGAAAGGAACCTGCAGGGTATTGGGAGGCGGCTGCCATCGTGGCTCTTTTAACCTGTCTTTTTCCCTTCTATTTCTCTTCTCCCTCTTCTGTATGTTTACCTTCTGTTTCCCTTTGCTTTCCTCTCACAGTGTCTGACCACTGCTCTCTGTCTTTTATAAGGTGTGTTGTGCTGAAATGGAGCTGGAATTGGCAAAGGTACTGCAGAACTGCACCGGGAGAAGGGTTTCTGCAGCATACATGTCTTGAGCAAAATGATCTCTTAGAAGGGCTTGAAGCAATATACAACCCACCTCCCTGCAACCCTTTGGCTACATAATGGGTGTAAAAGCTCATGAACAGAGGCCAGCCATGTGAATCTTCATCTTCTTCCAAGATACTTCTGGGTCTGGATCCCAAAGGCCCTGACAACTGAAAGGACACAAGTGCCACCATCCGTCACACGCACGCTACATCAGAGCGGCTGTGCCCCCACCGGCATCAGCCCTCTTGGACAGGTGCACAGTGGGCTGCAGAGCGGCTGCAGGATGCTGCTGAGTGATGGCCTCACCTTGAGGTCTCTGTGGACGATGCCCATTCTGTGGAGATAGTACACAGCGTCCAGGACTTGGCGTATCAGAGTGCTGGCGTCCTTCTCTGTATAAAACCCCTTCTCCACTATCCGGTCAAATAGCTCTCCACCAGACACCCTGGCAAGAAAGAACACATTAGGAGTTTGAGAGAATTCGTTGAATTGTGCAGGGAAAGCTTCCAGTGTGATAAAAGGCCCAAACTTTATTTCAAAAGTGAATCCAGTCTCAGATTTAGATGTTGCCCCCCATTCCTCAGAAGCTATATCCAGGAAATGTGTCCATGCCATAGCAGTATAAATGACTGGACCAAGGTAAAGGAAGTTTGAGAAAACAGGACCCACAGCCCAGCCACACCTGGGGTCTCTGTAGGCCTCTGCCTCCGTTCTGCTCTGATAATGTAAAGTTTTTTTTAAAAAACCCTTCCTGAATAGCAGGATCCTCCGATACAGGGAGACGACCCTGGATAAGACGTCTCCTTTTCATAAGACAGTATCCTTAAATGACCGAGAGTGTTGTGGGCAAAGCGCTGGCCTGCCAACAGGATGTCTGGGTTTTTGACCAAGTTCTGCTCCTAATGTACTGAGTTATGAACACTCCCTGAATCCCTGGACCTTGATCTTTTTATGTGTAAAATGAGGGGATGAATCTAGTCAACCATTTTCAACACTGGGTAGGAACATGCCCTTGGAATGATCAGAACCTCAAAGCCACTTGTGATTTATGAAAAAGGCAAAAAATCAACCCTGTATTTCATTGCTTTGCTTTGGTTTGAGTGATGCTATATCCTTTTTATTTGCTTTGCATTTCAGATTGTATTTAACATTTTAAAACATTTTTCAAAATGGGATTAGGTTGGCAAGGGCCAAGAAGCCCTGCGGGCTGGGGGCAGCCTCTCTGGCACCTTTCAGCTCTGATATTTGATGCCACTCTGAGTTCAACAAAATAACGGAAGTGTAAGAGCCAGAATACAAACAACTCAACCACGGCTCTCCAACGCATCTCAGATCATTAAGCCTTCTTGGAAATAAATTGGAAGGGATTTATTAACACTTCTGAAAAACAAGAGAAACATTTTCCAAAAACAGGATGAGACAGATTTGAAATACTCAAATCAAAAAGCAGCTTAAAAACAACTCTTGTATCTTTCATAGACATAGCAAAGACAAGCCCTACAGTAACACACACTCGTACACAAACACACAGAGATAGGATTCACTTTCTGCAAGTCATGGCAATTTATGTGCAATAACTGATCCACTGAAACCTTCTTTTAAAAAAACAAGAACACAACCACTGCAGCTGTAAAAGGCCTGAGTGCTAGTCTCTTCCATTACCTCTTGTCATGGCAAGCAATATTGTGCTTGGGTAAGATTTCATTTCTAAGGCAAACTGACAATCTAGATAAGAAAGAGGTGCTCAGGAGAAATAAAAAAGCAATTCAAAGAGTGAAAGAAATGGAAGAGACGGGGAGAAACTACATTTTAACGACCGTGTTGTCTAAATGATCCAAGCTTAGGTAAGCCAAGAGCCCAGGATGTCCCTCCTGACACCAACTTCTCTCCAGTCGTCATTTTTCAAGAACCTTCCCCCAACAAGTTTCAACATCTGAAACTCTTCAGAGCTTGAGAACGTATCACAGAGGTAGACTGCTGTTAGGGCCGAGGAGAGTCTGGGTGCCCTGGAAGCATTCACTTCTTCTTATTATTTTTGAGACAGGGTCTTATTCTGCAGTCCAGGCTGGAATGCAGTGGGATGATCACAGCTCTCTGTAGCCTTGACCTACAGGGCTTAAGCGATCTTCCCACCCACCTCAGCTTCCCGAGTAACTGGGACCACAGGCATGCGCCACCGCGCCCGGCTAAGTTTTGTATTTTTAGTAGAGACAGTTTCATCATGTTGCAGGCTGGTCCCAAACTCTTGGGCTGAAAGGATCCTCCTGCCTCGGCCTCCCAAAGTGCAGGGATTACAGGCGTGAGCCACTGCACTCGGCCTGTATTCACTTAATTATTTATTCAATCACTTACTCAACATTTCCTGGGTGTCCATTACATGGCAGTGAGCATGCCCGGGGGAGGCAATCGAGGCAGCTTTCGTGGTGAAAGAGGGACGTCCGTTTAGGCTGTGCCCTTCCATGTCCTCTACCATCGGTCCCCTTTCAGTAGTGGTCTCCCTAACTGGTGTCTCCAGGGCCTGCTTCCCACCGTTCTGCCTGCTACCGCCTCACCTCTGCAGCTGCTGGAGGACCTCTGGCCAGAACGCTCGCCCCTTCCATTGCTCCCACAACCTCCTGCCCTTAGGACCCCATGATCTACACCTTGCCCGACCCTCTGCCTCCCTGAAATCCTACCTGTCCTTCTTCTCATTCTGCCAAGGTCCCCTCATTCCCCACTATGTGATATATAAGGTATGGACGAATTCTACTGAATGAAAATATCTGCATACAGTATTTTCTGTCTTACGGCAATGCGATAGGGCAGCAATGCAGTGAAAACTTAAGCATCTAAGTGCAGCGTGTACTGTTGCAGAGTCTCAATGCCCTGCACATTTAACATTCTGCTTCTTACAGTTCAAATTGCAACTGTTTCTGAACATTTCATGGAAAGAACTTGGTTTCCTTAGAAACCGAGGCACAAGGGAAAAGTTTAGAAACCTGCCAATAAGGAAATGTGACGATGATATTGTCATATATTTTTATAACTAAATATATCTTAAATCTGCAAATCTCTTTGTACTTTTCAAAATTCTCCTTAAGCCTGCATTTCAAAAACCTATGGTACTGTTATGAACTGAATGTTTATGTCCTCAGAATTTATACGCTGAAGACGGAATCCCCAGTGTGATGATGGTGTTGGAGGTGGGGGTCTTTAGGAGGTGATTAGGTTTAGATGAAGTCAAGAGGGTGCAGCTGGCAGCAGTGGCTCATACTTTGGGAGGTCGAGGAGGGCGGATCATCTGAGGTCAGGAGTTCAAGACCAGCCTGGCCAACATGGTGAAACCCCGTCTCCACAAAAATACAAAACTAGCTGGGCTTGATGGCGTGTGCCTGTAATCCCAGCTACTCAGGAGGCTGAAGCAGGAGAATTGCTTGAACCAGGGAGGCAGATGTTGCCATGAGCCAAGATTGTGCCATTGCACTCCAGCCTGGGCAACAAAGCAAGAATCTGTCTAAAAAAAAAAAAAAAAAGATGGTGAGGCCCCCATGGTGGGATCAGTGTCCCTGTAAGAAGGAGACCAGAACTCTCTCTTTACCATATGAGGACACAAGGAGAAGGCAGCTGCCTCCCAGGCAGGAATGGAACCCTCACTATAATCTTTCCAGGCTAGCACCCCTAGACTTCCAGCCTCCAGGATGGTGAGAATATACATTTCTGTGGTTTAATCCAGTCTACAGCAGCCAGCACTGACTCATTCATAAAACCAGTTGTGAGGTAGACAGGGCTACCACCACTGTCCCAGAATCACTGCTGCGGTAGTAAGTCTGGCATCATGGCGAGCTGCACGTCCCAATTTCAGACTCGCAGACCATGCTTAAGTTGGCTGCTTGGCTGCTGAGCTGACCGACTGGGAGATTTTTTTGTGTCAGTCACCTTCTATGTCAAGCCTCCTGTGTGCATGTCTGAAAGCTCCACATCAGAAATGAAATTCCCCAATTAAAACATGCAGAGCATCGGAACAAAGTTGGAAGGGAAAGGGGTCAGGTGAGTGAGGAAAAGGAGTAGAACCATAATAATATATCAATAAATAAAATGAATAAATGAGGCCAGCGCATTGGCTCACGCCTGCAATCCCAGCACTTTGGGAGGTCAAGGCGGCTGAGGCTGCAGTGAGCTGTGATCGCACCACGGCACCCCAGTCTGGGTGAAAGGCCAAGACCCTGTCTCAAAAAAAAAAAAAAAAAAAAGTGAATTAATGGTATAATAGCTATTAGGAGAGAGGCTCAGCTTTGTAGAATGCAGATCTGGAAACGTAAACAGACTAGCAAAGATTAAGGAAGCAGAAGACAGAAGAGATGGTAAAACAATTCTCTGCTCTTCTGAATTCCAGATTTGAGGTTTATTTAGAACAACCTGCTCTGTATTCAACTTGGGTTTGTTCAGTTACTAATCTTCCTTGCCTAAGGCACTATACTGCTATTGTACTGTGTGTGAATTTTAAATATGCAAATAGGAAATAGTTTGATATAATAATCTAAGTAAAATTTCAGTATGTTTGCCAAATTTTACATGATGTAAATCCTTTCCAATTAAGAAGTAATTGTCAAGAAATGTAACATCATTTTGAAGTTGCTGGACTGAGCAAACTAAACGCTAATGATACAGTGGTACACTGCAATACACTCTAATCGAGTCAGTATGCAATGACTTATTAGTCCTTGGTCAACCATGCTGCTATTTACATGCATTCAAACCTTCTCCATCTGATTCTGGTAGATATCTTGTTATCTTAAAATTTACTGCTAATTGTAATTTCAAGTATTTTAACAGTATCAACCACACATTCATTCAAAGGGAGCACTTCTGTCAATGCTGGAAGCAGGCTCCAACAATCCATTCTGCTCCAGAATGGAAGCTAGATGTAATAAAGTAATATGAAGAGGGCCAAACAGTACGATGCTGTGAGAGCCCTCCGAGAGATACCAGCCGTGATGTTAAGGTGATACAAAGTAGTGGCAGGGCAGATATTTGAAATTCACCTTTGAAATACCTTTGAAATTCACAAAGGCTGCCCCATGCCAAGGCTGGGGGAGTGGAGAAGACACAACGAGCATGCTGAAATGGGCCCCAGAGCAAGGCTGGTTCTAAGTGTGTTTTCTCAGCACCATTTCTCTTCTTTATATTTAGTCCTAAGGGGAAGATACTTTTGAAATCTGTAGGCGGTGATGAAGAGAGGCTGCAAACAAAGCATTTTTCAGCTGAGAAATCCCAAGCTCTGGAAGGCAGATATCTACCTTTTCAACCTGGCTTGGAGAAAGTTAGTTCCCATCTTCTCCATCTTTTCCTCAATCAAGATCTACCTTGGCAGAACCTGAGATTTTCCTCTTTCCACAAAGGGCAGCTGCCCATCATCCCACCCTGGTGCCTACAATCGCCATTACTTCATTAGGTTTGGTGCCCACCTGCACACACTCCATGCTCCTGGGGGCCTCCCTCACCCACCTCTGGGAGATTAAAATTTCATTTCATGCAGCCTCCGCCCTCAATATTTTCTGCCTTCAACAAATCCTACTTTAATAATTTTTAAAATCTTTATTCTTAGAATTCCATTTCACAGTATCTTCCAGGCCTAAATCTGTTCAGAAATTTCCAAAATACAAACACATGCCTTTTCATCTATTAGACTGGCTCTGATTCTGGGCATTTTGCCTTCTCCATATTGGGGTGTTATGGACCAAACTGTGTGCCCCTAAAATCCATATAGTGAAGTCCTGACCCCCCAGTACGCCTCTGAGTCTGACTGCCTTTGGAGATAGGGCCTTTAGGGAGGTAACAAAAGTTTAATGAGGTCGTATGGATGGGCCCTAATCCAACAGGACTGATGTCCTCATACAAAGAGGAAGAGACACTGGGAATTCCATGCACATGAGGAAGGCCAGGTCAGGACACAGCAAACGGTGTCTGCAAGCCAAGGAAAGAGGCCTCAAGACAAACCAACCCTGCTGACACTCTGGTCTTGCACTTCCAGCCTCCAGAACCGTGAGAAAATCAACGCCTATTGTTTAAGCCGCCCAGTCTGTGGTATTCTGTTACATTAGCCCAAACAAATACACCAGGCAACATAAAGGATCTTCCATACTCACGCAATACCCCTTTGAATATACATTCTCTTTTTTTGAGACAGAGTCTCACTCTTTTGCCAGGTGCCAGGCTGGAATGCAGTGGCACAATCTCAGCTCGTGCAACCTCTACCTCCCAGCTTCAAGCAATTCTCCTGCCTCAGCCTCCTGAGAAGGTGGGACGACAGGCACATGCCACCACACCCAGCTTATTTTTATATTTTAGTAGAGACGGGGTTTCACTATATTGGCCAGGACGGTCTCGATCTCTTGACCTCGTGATCCACCTGCCTCGGCCTCCCAAAGTGCTGGGATTGCAGGCGTGAGCCACCGCGCCTACCCACATTCTCTCTATCTACTGCTTCCAGGTTTCTTGGAGGAAACCTACCCACCATGTTCGCTACTTTATTGTGCTTTGTTTCTTCACCAAATCATGGCATGATCTTGTATGGACCCAGACAATAAGGTGTCTGTTTCCAATGGGTGCGCAGTCCAGTGTGGGAGACTGACACACACAGCCAAGTAAACCACAGTGTAAACGGCTTTGAGAGTGGAGGGAAGCGGAGTGGTGAGGGTGCTTTGGAAGACATCAAAAAGGCACCCAGAAGGGACTTCTGGAATGGGGCAGGAGGAGCTGAATCTGAGCTATCTTAAAAGGAAGAACAGGCTGGGCGTGGTGGCTTACACCTATAATCGTAGCACTTTGGAGGCCGAGGCGAGTGGATCACCTGAGGTCAGGACCTCGAGACCAGCCTGGGCAACATGGCGAAAACCCATCTCTACAAAATATTTAAACATTAGCTGGGTGTGCTGATGCATGCCTGTAACCCCAGCTACTCAGGAGGCTGAGGCACGAGAATCACTTGAACCCAGGAGGCAGAGGTTGCACTGAGCCCAGATCATGCCACTGCACTCCAGCCTAGGCGACAGAGCAAAACTCCATCTCAAAACAAACAAACAAAACCAAAACAGTGCATAAGGAAGCACTAAACACGCTTAAATTTTTCTTGAGAAACTTGCTTGCTGAGACTGATAAAGAAATTCTACTTATGGATTACTTATAAAAAAAAAGTTAAAGGATTTGTTAAGAAATTATTAGCATGCTCAAGATGTCAACAGAAAATAGTTAATCTTGTCTAACTTAAAGCACCTGTTCACAATGTAAAGAAGGTAAGTTAATGACAAGTCATTTTCATTTTCTTTTTTTTTTTTTTTGTATCCCAAGACAGTGAACCACATCTTATCCATGTTGAATTGCCGGCCAGGTGCAGTGGCTCACATCTGTAATCCCAGCATGTTGAGAGGCTGAGGTGGGTGGATCGCAAGGTCAGGAGTTTGAGACCAGCCTGACCAATATGGTGACACCCCGTCTCTACTAAACATACAAAACTTAGCCGGGCATGGTGGCGTGTGCCTGTGATCCCAGCTATTTGGGAGGCTGAGGCAGGAGAATTGCTTGAACCCAGGAGGCGGAGGCAGCAGTGAGCTGAGGTCGCGCCACTGCTCTCCAGCTTGGCTCCTGGTGACAGAGTGAGACTCTGTCTCAACAACAACAACAACAAAAAAAAAAAAAAGAAAAAGAAAAAAAGAATTGCCAACACATACAACTTCTCTATTCCAGTGGGAGAGGGAGAGAAAGTAAATAAGTAGACTGATGAACAAATAGATATATTTGAAAGTGTTGGCCAGGTATGGTGGCTCACGCCTGTAATCCCAGCACTTTGGGAGGCCGATGTGGATAGATAACAAGGTCAGGAGTTCAAGACCAGCCTGGCCAACATGGTGAAACCCCCATCTCTACAAAAAATTAGCCTGGTGTGGTGGCGGGTGCCTGTAATCCCTGCTACTAGGGAGGTTGAGGTAAAAGAATCACTTGAACCCAGGTGGCAGAGGTTGCGGTGAGCCAAGATCACGCCACTGCACTCCAGCCTGGGTGACAGAGCAACAGGGCGAGACTCTGTCTCAAAGAAAAAAAATAATCCAAGAAAGGCCTAACAATGCCTCTGGAATAGCAAAAGTGAAACAAACATTGCCTGTCTACTGCTCAGCCTTGCAAAGCTTTACTCTTTACTCACCACCTTTGTTGGGGAAGTCTCGGTGGCTTCTGGGTTTACTTTCTATCAGTAGCACTGACAAAGGCGTGTGGCCCCAGCTGCCCACTGCATGGCTCCCGGGCTCTGTGACAGCTGCTAAGGCTGGGACCTGCAGCACCCTCACACATTTTTGTCTTTCTACCCATAATCATCGCTCAAGTCCTAGCGTGAACGTTACTACTTCAGAGATGCCTTTCCTGACCCCCAGAGCAGATCAGGGCCCTCAATACATTCGCTATTAACGCCTGTCTTTTTGCACAGTACACATCAGTTATACTTAGGAGTTAGCAGAGTGACCCGGGGCTGGCTTCTCCTCCTGTCCCACCCTATCCCAGACTGTGAGTTCCACAAAGGCAGGGCCATGCCTGCCTCATTTACTGCTGTTTACCTAGAGCTTCAGATGGTACTTGGCACAGAGAAAACTGAAATAAATATTTGCTGACTAAAGAAAGATGAAGGCCAAGCAGGGTGGCACACCTGTAGTCCCAGCACTTTGGGAGGCTGAGATGAAAAGATCTCATCTCAACTCCGGTTTGAGGCAGGAGCTGGAGGCTGCAGTGAGCTAGGATCGTGCCACTCACTCCAGCATGGGTGACAAAGCAAGACTCTCTCTCTAGAATAATAGACAAATATTTTGCACAAAACTGCATAGGGACTGGGGTGTGGGTCTAGCTGGGTATGGTGACCCTAAGCAGCCATGCAAATTCTCAGAGCATGCAGCATGAAGCTCACCACAAGCCTGCTGAAGCCTGCCTCCTTTATTTTATTATTTTATTTTATTTTTTGCAGAGACAAAGTCTCACTCCATCACCCAAGCTGGAATGCAGTGGTGTGATCTCTCTGCTCACTGCAATCTCCACTTCCCGGGCTCCAGTGATTCTCCAGCCTCAGCATCCCGAGTAACTGGAGTTACAGGCATGCACCACCACATCCAGCTAGCTTTCGTATTTTTAGTAGAGACAAGTGTTTGCCATGTTGGCCAGGCTGGTCTCAAAACTTCTGACCTCAGGTGATTTGCCCACCTCGGCCTCCCAAAGTGCTGGGATTACAGGCCTGAGCCACCGTACCTGGCCTGCCTACCTCCTTTAGCTGACTAGCCACTGAGACAATCCTCCTTCAACTTCCTCTTTTCATTCATTCATTCATTAATTCATCCATTCATTCCTTTACTCTCCCTGCCCCTAACCTTGCTAGTGGTTTGCATGCTGTATCTTTGTTTCATCAATCATATCTCCTCCCAGCCTCTTCTGCTCTGAGTTTGGCCTTTTAACTTGGAGTGGGCACCCCACACTCAAAAGAATATTCTAGAGCCCCCAGCCCACCCAGGGATGGCTGTCCCAGCTGGCTGGTTCTGGTTTTCGGCAGACAGCCTGAGCAGACAAGACTTGGTGATTTTCCTCTGCAATAGAAGGTCACATCTAAACAAAAGAACCCTTCAACACATTTTAATAATCATCTATTTCAAAAATCATGCCAGACAACCATTTAGAATGATCTGCTAAAGGGTGAGTAAGTGATATGGCACAGCATATGGGGACGGGACGGAGTGACCCTGGGTGGGGACGACTGGCTGGCAATGTCATAGCCCAATCCATGCCACATGGACAGGGTGGGGTAATCAAAACACATACAGTCAGTGCCTGGGGGAAAAAGCAATTAAACCATGGCAATTTGTCAGTTGTGAATTTTGACAGATAACAGATCTGAGGCCTTCCCTTGTCATTGCACTAATGTACAGTATGTGCTGAAATGCTGCTGGCAACTGACATGCTCTTTTAGAATTAAGATGAGGAAACAGACCAGCTGCCAGGCTTGCCAAGTAAGCAGCCACTGTCCTTGGGTCCTTCTCACTCAGCTCAAATGGCGCAACCTGAGAATATAACAAAACCTCTACTCTTGGCTATGGTGTAGGCAGCTTTTAAAACATACTTTCTGGCTGGGTGCAGTAGCTCATGCCTGGAATCCCAGCACTTTGGAAGGCTGAGGTGGGTGGATCATTTGTGGTCATGAGTTCAAGACCAGCCTGGCCAAAAAAATTTAGTGTGATGGTGGGCACCTGTAATCCCAGCTACGCGGGAGGCTGAGGCAGGAGAATTTCTTGAGCCCAGGAGGCGGATGTTGCAGTGAGCAGAGACTGCACCACTGCACTCCAGCCTGGGCGACAGAGCAAGATTCCTCTTAAAAAAAAAAAAAAAAAACCCATACTTTCTTTGTGTTCTAGTGCCCATGTTGGACAAAAGCCATTCTTACGATGGATTCCCTTTTTTTTTTTTTTTTTGCTTTCTAGCACCTCCACATTCATCCTCCACATTTAGTACAGAGGAAGGTAAGACACGACGTGACGGTGAATGAGAATACGGCGACGTGTTCAAAGACAACATTTTAAACAACCTGTCAAACCACGTTATGCTTGTGTTAATGGTGTGCATTAACTGTAATGTTAAAAAATGACAAAGAAACGTTTTTTTCCCCCAATATTTAGAAGGTTCACTAAGGATGGATACCACTATTCCCAAACAATGAACAGCAACCATGTGAACGATACTGTCCTGAAATTTCAGTTGTAATTTCGAATAGCTCCTAGGCATCATGCCCAAAATTTAGGAGCTGCCTTCCAGCAAAGATTATCAGTCAAGGTGTGGAGCGTGGTTAGACCTAAAGCTCACGCTTTTACACCTGCAATTCTCTCTCCATAAAATCTAATCACTTATTGAAACAATTATGGAAACACTCATTAGTTACATTCAAATTGAACAGAGAAACAGAAGTCACAGAAAGACTTGACAGCCTTCTCAGCCCTTTAAGATTTCTTTCTCTGTTTTTAGCAAAACACTCTGTCACCCAGGCTGCTGTGCCATGGTACCATCATAGGTCCTTGCAGCCTTGAACTCCTAGACTCGAGCAATCCTCCTGTTTCAGCCTCTCGAACAGCTGGAACTGCAAGTGTGCACCACTGCACCTGGCTACTTTTGCTTTGCTTATCACCAATCCCCACGGACGGACTGATGGACAGTTCGAGGCTCTCTCTGCTATGTCCACTGTCAGCAGAAGCTTTCTGGGCAGGGAACAGTACAAAGCATCTTCTGGTGGGCTGTGGGACCAGCTACTGTCCTTTCTCAACAGATGAGCTACTCTGGTCAACCGAGGACCCAAAACCCAAAGCTGATAGCAGCTATCAGTGTTTTTTTCAGGTTCCAGAAAGCAAACCTTTTCCAGAAACTCCTGTCTTTTCTTCTTCAAGTTTTACAGCTGCCCTAAAGGAAAATTCCGAGTCACACACAGTGCCCCATCCCTGCCTGTTGGCCCCTGGTGACCCCTTGGCATCCCTCCAGCCAGAGTCTGAGTCCCTGTCTGATGCCTGCAGCCTCACCAGCTTCACGCACTCTTTCCCTTCTCTATTCTCAATGCCTTAGCACATGATGGCTCCCTGCCACTGAGGCTCTACCAGAGACCCTTGACAACTTTCTTTCCCTTTTTCCTTTTTTTTTTTTTTTTTGAGACAGGGTCTCCCTCTGTCACCCAGCCTGGAGTGCAGTGGTGTGATGTCAACTCACTGCAATCTCCGCCTCCTGGATTTAAGAGATTCTCCTGCCTCAGCTTCCTGAGTAGCTGGGAAGACAGGCATGGGTATTCAGACTATTCTGAAAGACACTAAGCATGCTTGCTTTTGAACAATTTTTTAAGAAAAAGAACAGAAAGAGTTTAAATACCGTGAGCTGTGACGGGTGAAGAGAGGAATACAACCGCACTGGTCTGGGACAGACCAGGTTCCAGAATGGCTTCTTGGCATCCCTACACTGCAACCTCTGACTGGGGCTGTGATGGTTAATTTTATGAAACTCGAATGGGCCACAAATATTTGGGCAAACATTATTTTGGATGAGTGTGTTTGCTTTTTGGATGAGATTAACTTTTAAATCAGTAGACAAAGTATGGCAGATCTGATCTCCCTAATGTGAGTATGCCTCATTCAAAGATCTGAACAGAACATAAAAGTCTGCCTCTCCCCTGAATATGAGGGGACCCCTCCTGCTTGACTGCTTTAAAGCTGGGATACTAGGTTTTTCCTGCCTTCGGACTTGAACTGAAACAAATACTCTTCTCAGGACGCGAGCCTGCTGGCTTTCGGACTGGAACTCACACCATCAGCTCTCCTGCCTCAGCCTCTCAAAGTGTTGGGATTACAGGCGTGAGCCACCGTGCCTGGACTTGTCTTGGTTTCCTGTTCAACCTTCTTCATCTTGACTCATTTTCTTTGCTCATGACCTACGAAGATGGCCTCTCGTCAGAGCCACGCCTCCTTCTCCACACAGCCTTCTTCCCATCCACCTGCCGTCTCGCACACATCCTGCCTGTGACAATGGGTTCTCTCCTCTTGAAGAATAAAGTAGAAGAACTCTAAAGCATGCAGCCCTTTGTCAGATGTGGTATTCTTAGATGACCCCGGGAATAAACCACTTCACCCAGGGAGCTGGGGTCATTCTCTTCGGAAATCGCTTTTAGTTAGTTACGTCTCCCAAGATCTTATATGATGTGACCTCAAGTAACTGTTCAATGGCACCTCACTCACTCATATTATTCCCATCTAAAGATCCCTTCAGCTGAGAACTTAATCGAGCTGAAACCTTCCTAAATGTGATTTGCTTCAAAATCTACCAGACATAATTTTCAAAAGAGAGTGTGCCATTAAGGTGATGAAAATGTTCTAAAACTGGATTTAGGTGATGGCTGCACAGCTCAGCCAATTTACTGAAAATCATGCAATTGTACATTCAAAAGGAGTGGATTTAATGGTACATAAAGTGTATTTCTGCTGGGCGCGGTAGCTCATGCCTGTGATCCCAGCACTTTGAGAGGCGAAGGGAGGCGGATCGCTTGAGCCCAGCAGTTGGAAACCAACCTGGACAACATGGCGAGACCCCGTCTCTACTAAAAATTTAAAAATTAGCTGGGCATGATGGCACATGCCTGCAGTCCCAGCTGCTTGAGGGCTGAGGTGGGAGGATGGCTGAGTTTGAGGCTCTCGTGAGCTGTGACTGCATACTGCACTCCAGCCTGGGCAACAGAGCGAGACCCTGTCTAAAAATACATATATATCTAAAACACTTGTTAAAACACAAAAACAAAGGGGAGCGGTGGGTATAGGCAGAGAGAGGGCAAGATGGGCCTGGTGTGGACAATGGTGGGAGCTGGGGAAGGGTCAGTGGAAGGGATGCCATGGGGTATGGCCTCACTCTCCCCCCAGGGCACCCCAGACCCTGACAGTGTGTTGGCTGAGGCCAGCTCTTAGCCGAGTCCCTCACCTTTAGCATATTGAGAGCTAAACATCCCTCTGCAGACCAAGCTCACATCCAGACAATGAAAGGATGTAAATCGCCATCCTCCCTTCTTGTCCTAAGGCAGGAGAGACCCCTGCAGGGCCACCTCGGCTCTGAAGTTCTGGGACGGCTGAGGCCTTGCTGAGCCTGCTCTGTGGCCTAATTCCTTCCCTGGCCCTCTCCTGCTTCCCTCCCTTCCCAGAAGATGCTTATCCTGGAGACTCTCCGCAGAAAACCACCTGCTCCCAAACCTCTGCTTCAGAGGCTGTTTCCAGGGAAACAGACCTAAGACAGAGGCTCATGACATGTTCTCTCTACATCTGTAAATTCTGAACATTTTTCATAAGAAATAAGAAAACCAAAAAGTTCCCAGAACAGAAGCACCACGGGAAAACATACCTGATGTTTCACAGACTGTAGCTCATACCAAATTTGCTGTCCGTGGTAGAAAGAAACAGAGCAAGGCAAGCCAAGACTTGGGCAGCCCCCACTGCCCCTGAATCTCAGGGGCAGGAGCCTGGTTCAGCTTGACCAGTGCCTTCCTGGCTGTCCAGTAAGGACTATCAGATGTATTTACCCATCTGTGCAGAGGGATTTGTTGAACTTAGTCTAACCTGGTGGTTCGTAATTTTTCTGAGAGCACGTGGTCTCTGCTAAGCACGAAGAAAGGAATACGGGAAAATCTGAGAGCACCCAGGCTCTCAGAGAGGCAAGGAGATGCCAGGGAAGTCCGTACCCACACTTGAATTTAGAATCCATGTGCTTCCTGCATTTAACACACTTACAGCCTCTGCTAGAATGCCTGTAGGCAGGAAGATAATACGATTTTGGTGATTAAATGATTTAAAGTCACAGATATGGGAGCATTTGAGTGCATGCCACATTTTCAGTCTCTTCCATCAAAAGGATGATGTGGAAAATCCCCTTCCATTAGGCAGTCCAGGAAGCACCAATTATCTGAAATCGCCTTGCTTAAGAAAATTCCCAATCTCATTTGAAATTTCGTTCTAGCTCATGATGACTAACTCTCATTGGCAAAGTAGATGGAGGTTGGTGCTGCACTAAAGAGTCCTCAACCAAAGGGATGTGAGTGACTGCTCCTGTCATGCCAGGTTCAACTCAGTACCCAGCACCATGGAACGTGTGCGTCCTATGCAAAAAAACCCAGAGATCTCTCCAAAAGAGGCTCTGCCTCCCCAAATCTTGAACTACCTTGGCCCAGCTATTTATGTCTTGTTCAAATTCCCAGCTTCACAAGTAACAGCCTCATCAGTCCCTGCCTGCCTCTCTGACTCTATCTCCTGGTTTTATTGTTGTTGTTTCTTTGTTTTTGTTGCTGTTTTTAGCCAGATCTCTCTCTGTTTCCCAGGCTGGAGTGCACTGGCACAATCTCAGCTCACTGCGACCTTTGCCTCCTGGGTTCAAGCAATTCTCCTGTCTCAGCCACTTGAATAGCTTGGATTACAGGTGCCCAACCACCACGCCCAGCTAAGTTTTGTATTTTTAGTAGAGATGGGGTTTTACCATGTTGCCCAGGCTGGTCTCGAACTCCTGACATCAGGTGATTCACCTGCCTCTGCCTCCCAAAGTGCTGGGATCACAGGTGTGAGTCACTGCGCCCAGCCCATCTTCTGGTTTCTGATCTTGCCTCTCTCCCTTGACGTGGTTACCTCCATGAAACAATCATTTATTTACAAAAAAAGGTCTGTACATTTTCCTCATAGCTGGCCTTTGCGTGCCTTTCCACAGTCCTACACCAGGAATGTCAGAGAGAGTTGCCCAAACGGAGGGCAGAGGGGAGGCCCCAGGGAGGAGCTGGCCACAGACAGATTCACAGAAGGAAGGCAAACAAATAATGCCCAATGACGGGATGAAATGGCACACAGGACTACTCGGTTCCCACCTCAGATCATATTTTTACAAATTAGAAAATGTATCTGGCATAAGTAATACCATCGTCCAGCTCATGGTTGCTGTAAATCTTTGACTTTTCCAAAATATTTGTGCAACCACACGAATTCCACTTGCTTCTCATGGGGAAGCTATTGTTGGCCTTATTTTAAGGATAAGGCAACCAAGTTACAGCAAGGAAAAATGATTCGACTGGTGAACAGCTGAGCTGTCACGAACTGAGACCAAGAGAGTACCGTACGATTAGGGGTCTTCTGAAATTTCTGATTATAAATAGTACATGCTCAGTACAGACGATATGGAATGTATACAAAGCACACGAAACTCCAAAGTCATCCCAGACTCCACACCCTCTCATTTTTTGCCTTTATCCTTTCAATCTTTTTTTTAAGTTATATTAAGATCAAAGTATATATCTCAGCCAGGCACAGTGGCTCACACACGTAATTGGAGCTCTTTGGGAGACCAAGGCAGGTGAATCACCTGAGGTCAGGAGTTCGAGACCAACCTGACCAACAAGGTAAAACACCATCTCTACTAAAAATCTTTAAAAAAAAATTAGCCAGGTGTGGTGGCACATGCCTATAATCCTAGTTACTTTAGAGGCTGAGGCAGGAAAACTGCTTAAACCTGGGAGGCGGAGGTCGCAGTGAGCCAAGATCGCGCCACTACACTCCAACTTGGGTGACAGAGCAAGACTCTGTCTCAAGGCGAAAAAAACAAAAAAAGTACATATCTCATTTTGTATTAATCTTTTTTTCTGAGACAGGGTTTCTCTCTGTTGCCCAGGCTAGAGTGTGGGCACACACTCAGGGATCACTGCAATCTCTGCCTTCTGGGCTCAAGTGATTCTCCTATCTCAGCTTCCTGAGTAGCTGAGAATACAGGTATGCACCACCGCACCTGGCTAATATTTGTATTTTTTGCAGAAACAAGGTTTCACCATGTTGTCCAAGCTGGTGTCAAACTCCTTGGCTCAAACAATCCATGAGCCTTCCAATGTGCTAGGATTACAGGCGTGAGCCACCACACCCAGCCGAACTTTTCAAGTAATGTTATATTACAAATGTTTCCCAACATTCATAGATACCTCATAAAGTAATTTTGAAATTTGCATAATCTTATGTGTGGTTATAGAATAATTTTTTTTTTTTCAGATGAAGTCTTGCTCTGTCACCCAGGCTGGAGTGCAGTGGATTGATCTCGGCTCACTGCAACCTCCGCCTCCCAGGTTCAAGCAATTCTCTTGCCTCACCCTCCCAAGAGGCTGGGACTACAGGCACGTGCCACCACGCTCGGCTAATTTTTTTAATTTTTAGGAGAGACAAGGTTTCACCATGTTAGGATGATCTTGATCTCCTGACCTCGTGGCCCACCTGCCTCGGCCTCCCAAAGTGCCAAGATTACAGGCGTGAGCCACTGTGTCCAGCTAGGATAATTTTTTTTTTAATGATACACTCCCTGTGGATATTTCTGTTATTATAAATAAAAATAAACAGATCAAGTTGGTGTAAATATCTTTGTTTACATTTTGGATGATGCCATTCCTAGAAAAATAACGACACCACTGGACAAAAGACTGACAGGACAGTGCTCACGTCTCCTTCACGACCACCAAAAGTCTCTCTGAGTCTCTTGTTCACTAGTTACCCAAGGTTCAAACGTCTTCTTATTGATAGAAACTCTTACGAACTCTTACTATGGTAAGGATATTAATCCTGGGGTCTATCATAATTTCTTAAATATTTTTTATGGTTCACTATTTATCCTTTAATTGTATTTCTCATGCATTGTCACCTAGATATTTTTTTATTTTATCAGGAAATTCCATCTGTCTACACATTCCTTGACTATTTATTTTCTTGAGGAAGGGTCTTTGTTTCCAAGAGCTCACAAATATTTCTTCCCAAAGACTTCATGGTTTAATTTTTGATTTTACACTAACTAGTACATTATTTTATTTTAAAATGTTATTAACGTATACATTTTGTGCATCTGTGAATATTTAGTTATTCTTTAATCCATCTAGAATTTATTCTGGTGTATGGTATAGTAGTCTTATGTTGTACAATTGGAATACGAGTTCAGTAAACTCATGTGTTTGTTTATTTTAGGTGCTACAACAGCCTTTTTTTTGACAGAGTCTCGCTCTGTCGCCCAGGCTGGAGTACAGTAGCACAATCTCAGCTCACTGCGACCTCCGCCTCCCAGGTTCAAGCAATTCTCCTGCCTCAGCCTCCCGAGTAGCTGGGATTACAGTCGCGTGCTACCATCCACGGATAATTTTTGTATTTTTAGTAGAGACAAGGTTTCCCCATGTTGGCCAGGCTGGTCTCAACCTCCTGACCTTGTGATCCACCCACCTCCGCCTCCCAAAGTGCTGGATTACTGGCGTGAGCCACTGCGCCCGGCCAGCCATTCTTAAAAGTATTTTATATTTGCGTTTATCTTGCAGCTTATGTCCCCTTTGTCCAAAGTGAGTAAAATGCTGTCGAATCTAGGCTCCAGTCATAGTCACAATTACTGATAATTTTCAACAATGATACAAATGAACATTTCTAATACGTACTGCCAAGAACAGAGGTGTGAAAGGGAGCGGACGGCAGAGCAGTGAGTGAGGTCACAGGCAGAAGTAAGAGGCAAGGCCAAGGAAGGTTTCAGCTGAGACCCGGGGAAAGTGAGGTGGGACTTTGCAAGCTGAGAGGACCGTAGTCTCCAAAGCTCCAAAGAAAGAAAAGGGCAGGGGTCTGGGGAACGTAAGACAGCCTGTATCACCGGGTAGTGCAGCCCAGGGTAGTGAGGAAGGGCCCTGACTTGGGACTTCATTCTAACGATGACAGAGACCTGACAGCGCTTTGGGCAGAAATATCTCATGCTCAAGTTTCTGTCTAGGACAATCATTCTATGTGAAGCATAGGCTAGGGAAATAACGGGGGGTATGGAAACTGTCACGAGGCTGCTGCCCCTGGCTAGCAGAAAGAGTCAAGGCCAGCCCAGGACAGGAACAGGGAGGGAAGGAAAGCAAACACCCTGACAAGAGAGAGGTCAGAAGGCCGTAGCTGATCGGATGGGGGGAGGGTGGGAGGAAGGCCCAGGGGCAACGTTAGAGATGCTGATGTGTGTCTGTCCAGCCCCCCGCCGGTGACTCAGGCTACGCACACTCGTGCCCTCCCCTGCAGCTGCACGCACTGAGACTGTTCCGGGGATGCCCGCTGTTCTCTTGTATACCTAAGCTAGAATGAATCAACCCTGGAGCAGCTCGCGGCCGTGGTCCAGCTCCTCCATGGAAACAGAAAATGAACCAACAGGCAGAGAGGAGAGGACGAGAGGACTGGAGACCAGGAGCCTGATCAGGAGAGAGAAACACAGGGGCTGTTTGTCCTGGAGGCAGACGCTCAGTTCTGCCGGTTCCTGACGGGTTTCTCTCACTGGCAACCAAAGGAGTCTTGACTAAATTAAACACCATGCTGGCTCTGGCGACAGCGGCCAAGGACATGATAGTGCTATTCGTCAAGAGAAGCAGTCCAGAAGGGAGAAAACGTTTTGGAGGAAGAAAAAAAGTTTGGAAGCACACCATGTCAAAGTAAATGCATACAGCAGGCACTTCTACCTAAGCTTATGAAATTGATTTCTTATTCATTTTTCATGTATTCTCTGTCGGGTTTTGTATTATAATATTTTCCAAAATGTTAAAATACAAATCTTATTTAAGAAGTGCCAGAAAACTTTTAATGATATAATAATTTGCTTTACACTTCTAGAAATGAATTGCTTTAAAAAAAACAATAAATTGTCAGTATTACTTTTACTAGATCTCGCTGAATAGAATTATCCAGCTGAACAGAATTATGATGCTTATCTAGTCAACAGTCAGAGCCCTGAGCTTCTGGGGCGAGGCCACTTGGCGGCACATGTTGCTCTTACACCACTTCTTGGGGACACAGAGGGGAAGGTGGTGGAAGGAGACAGGACACGTGAGCAGGGTCGTGCCAAAATAGGGGAGAAGAGCAGCTGAGGGGGGGTGAGAGAGGAGGAAAGTGACAGCGGAGGCTGGGTGTGGTGGCTCGTGCCTATAATCCCAGCACTTTGGGACGCCTGAGGTCCGGGGTTCCAGACCAGCCTGGCAAATACGGTAAAACCTCGTCTCTACTGAAAATACAGAAATTGGCCAGGCATAGTGGCATGCACCTGTAATCCCAGCTACTCAGGAGGCTGAAGCAGAGAGAATCGCTTGGACCAGGGAGTGGAGGTTGCAGTGAGCCGAGATTGCATCATTGCACTCCAGTCTGGGCAACAGAGTGAGACTCTGTCTTAAAAAAAAACAAAACAAAAAAAACGAGAGCGTGGTCCTCCTCATTGGGCAAGAAGCTTGTAGGCTGCTTGGAGGCTCTCTGGAAGTCCTGGCGTTTGGCGCCATGATGGAACTTTCTGCATGAAGAAAGACTTGCTGCAGATCTGGCTGTCCCCTGCATGCGCTCCAGTGCCAAGTCTCAACCAGAGGAACACACAGCATTCACTGGCTCAGTACTACATTAAAATTCCTCCGTGTGCCTACAGTGGAATTTCAATCAAAATCAGCTTAACCTTCTCTTTCCTTTCCGATCTGAATGTGGTGCCAGCCATCTCTCACCCCCTCAGTAATGGAGTATCCGGAGGGCGAAGGAGAGGTCACAGCTTCTTAATTTTTTATTTCTTAAAAAAAAAAAATGCTGACTGTGCCACCCCACAACTCTCTGGGGATTAGAACCTGCCAGGCTGCCAGCTCCACATCTCAGCATGTTGTTTGTTGCTTCAAGGTCACAGCAGGACATTCAGCATCGGGTCTAGTACAGAGAGAGGGTTGGTACCACTAGAGGCGAGAGTGACCAGCTCCTTTTAGGGAGCCAGGCTTCTGCCATCGCTGTCCCTTGGACATGGCATTGCAGGGCAGTGGTGAAGTGGAGGTTTGCTCCTCTGTTTCTTGCTGCCTGAATTTAAAAAGATACTTCCCTTCCTTAAACTCACATCTGTAAAACAGGCATAACTATTGCACTTATCTCTTAGGATCATCAGGAGACGAAATAAGACCTATAGGCCGGGCGCGGTGGCTCAAGCCTGTAATCCCAGCACTTTGGGAGGCCGAGGCGGGTGGATCACTAGGTCAAGAGATCGAGACCATCCTGGTCAACATGGTGAAACCCCGTCTCTACTAAAAATACAAAAAATTAGCTGGGCGTGGTGGTGTGTGCCTGTAATCCCAGCTACTCAGGAGGCTGAGGCAGGAGAATTGCCTGAACCCAGGAGGCGGAGGTTGCGGTGAGCCGAGATCGCGCCATTGCACTCCAGCCTGGGTAACAAGAGCGAAACTCCATCTCAAAAAAAAAAAAAAAAGAAAAAAGACCTATGAAAAGCAGACACAGAGAAGCACTCAGCAAAAGCTACCCGCATTGTTACTATCAACATCCTGTTATTCCAAGGCACTGCAGGCTAGGCAAATGCTTGGAATCACACCTGCACTGCACAGATGGAAACAAGCAAATGTTTACCGTTTTACTAAATGCTTACTGAATGTTTATTCTGTGGCAGGCACTCTTCGAGGTGCAGGGAGAGACCTGTCCAAATGCCCAAATCCACGAATAATGAGCTACTTTTTCTGCCCAACTCTGTTCTAGAGAGCAGAGCTGCTGTTCAGACAGCAGCTTGAAAGGATGCAGAAAACACAGAAAGAGAAAGCAGATTTGATACAAGTAAGAAAAATCAGGCTAAGGAGAGGATTAAATCTAAGATGGGGAATAGTGGGAGGTCGGCACCCAAAGCCAGGCCATGAAGTTCTCTGGACTTGCGGGAAGCATGTCACAACACAGCTCTGAAATTTTTCTCATACCCGAGTCAAAGAGGGATACAGCCAAGTCAAAGAGGTTTGTGCTTTTTTTTTTTTTTTTTTTGAGACAGTCTTGCTCTGTCACCCAGGCTGGAGTGCAGTGGCATAATCTTGGCTCACTGCAACCTCCACCTCCCAGGTTCAAGTTATTCTCCTGCCTCAGCCTCCCAAGTAGCTGGGACTACAGGCATCCACCATGCTAATTTTTTTGTATTTTTAGTACATACGGGGTTTCTCCACGTTAGCTAGGCTGCTTGGAACTCCTGACCTCAAGTGATCTGCCCACCTTGGCTTCCCAAAGTGCTGGGATTATAGGCAACAGCCAGCACACACGGCCTGTGTCTATAATTTAACACAAACCACTGCTCGGGGAAGTGCAAGAGATCTTGGATTTAGCCCACCACAGGGGGCTTCATCCATAATCCTGGAGATGCTTACGATTTGATCATCCCACCTTGAAATCTCTGGTCTTTCAAAAACTGTTACATAATTTAGAAAATGAGTGTACATAATAATAGATACATATGGTTTTGAAATAATAAAATGAACATCTTCAATTCTTTGGCCAAAACAAAAAAGCAAATTCCATTCAGGAATCATGGAACCATTTGAGCCAAATAGTTCAAAGAAATGCACACACACACTCTCATTCAAAACAAACAAATTGGGTTCGGGTGTACGGCATAACATAAGTGAAACTGACTGAACGAAGAGCTGGCATTTTCATTCTGATGCTTCTACAACATTACCTGGTGTTATACTTCTTCCGTGGCTATCACACTGTGGAATGGCTAATCCTGAATGTCAATGACGATTGATGAAATGAGCCCATGATCTGATTATTGCCAAGTCTGATGGAAATTCAATTAAAGAAGCTTTTCTTTGCCAGGAAGTGTTGAGAATTTCCTGCTGTGCTTTTAATGTCATCCACCTGGTCAGCGAAGCCAGAAACCTGGGAGATGGTCTACAACTCCCCACCCCGCATTAACTCACGCTTTTAATTCTGCAGCTTTTCTCTTAAAACATTACTATTCCCTCCTTCTATCTCCAGCTCCACTGCTACTAACGAAGGTGTCTTCTTGGTCTCTCTCAGCTGTTAGACTATCTGTCTAGCTTCACTGGTCCTCCTTCAATTTACCCTCATCCTACTGTGAAACAAAGGCTCAGAAAAGGTGGCAAATAAACCTTACTTAGAAAACAACTGGTGCCATATGAGAATATAAAGGTAAACCGCCACTATCCTCCAACTGGAGGCATAGGGTTTTGCACAAAGATTTGAAGCAGGGAGTGACATCGTATATATCATAATCGCTATATGCCGGGAACCATGCTTCACATTTTTTTGTACATTATCTAATTTAACCCTCCGAACTGCCCCATCTTTGAAGCATGTACTATTGCCTCCATTCAACAGATGATGAAATTGAGAAGGAGGGCGGTTAGGGGCTTGTCAGATGTGAGCGGTGGAGTGAAGACCTCACATGAGGTCCCTGGTGGCTCCATCACCTGCACTGTAATCATAGGCTCTAGATGATTCTACTGGATGCTAGTACCACTGCCCCTCGTGGTTGCTGTGAACAAGACTGATATGGTTCGGCTGTGTCCCCACCCAAATCTCAACTTGAATTGTATTTCCCAGAATTCCCACGCATTGTGGGAGGGACCCAGGGGGAGGCAATTGAATCCTGGGAGCCTGTCTTTCCCATTCTTTTCTCATGATATTAAGTAAGTATCAAGAGGTCTGATGGTTTTATCAGGGGTTTCTGCTTTTGCCTGTTCCTCATTTTCTCTTGCGGCCGCCATGTAAGAAGAGCCTTTCACTTCCTGCCATGATTCTGAGGCCTCCTCAGCCATGCGGAGCTGTAAGTCCAATTAAACCTCTTTTTCTTCCCTGTCTTGGGTATGCCTTTTTTTTTTTTTTTTGAGACGAAGTCTCTCTCTTGTCCCCCATGCTGGAGTGCAATGGCATGATCTCGGCTCACTGCAACCCCCGCCTCCCGGGTTCAAGCAGTTCTTCTGCCTCAGCTTCCTGAGTAGCTGGGATTATAGGTGCCCGCCCTCACGCTGGGTAATTTTTGTATTTTTAGTAGAGACAGGGTTTCATCATGTTGGTCAGGCTGGTCTCAAACTCCTGACCTCAGGTGATCAACCTGCCTCGGCCTCCCAAAGTGCTGGGATTACAGGTGTGAACCATTGCATGCGGCCTTGGGTATGTTTTTGTCAGCAGCATGAAAATGGACTAATACACAGATCATGTCCCTTATTTTTCAACAACTTCAGCTCCTCACTCACTGTCATACTGTCCAGCACATTCCTATTTTGGTACCTACAAATGTCAACACACATGGGGTTGACCCTACCCACATCTGGGTCTCTCAGGTATTTGAATGGAGTCCAATTCAGTCCTCCTCCCTACCTAATCACCCATTCGGGTTTGTGGTCATGTCCTAGACCTTGTCATTACCAGGAACTGCAACCCCATCCTAAATCTCACCATCAGGCAGCCTCTTCTCTGATCTCCACCTTCAATCTTTCCAGCCCACTCCTTCTAATACCCAGATTCCAGTAATCCCCAGTCCCACTGGGACCTCCAATCCATCTTCCCATCTGTCATCTGTTCACGGTTACCAGCCATCTTCATGCTCTCTGCTGCTCCCTGAGATTCCAGAGCTGATCACAGCCGCTCCTTTTCACACATCCTCCCTCCTCTTCCTGTCTTATTTACTGGGCAAACCCATGGCTGTGGTTAGACACAACTCTACCTCCTTTGTGCCTGCACCATCTCGTGCAGCTGAACATGAGATGGAAGGACATAGAGGCTTGCTTTAAACTCCTGATCATGCTGACCCCTGATGCCTTTATTTCTCTAGTCCATTCACTTTCGTGACTTTTCTCCAACAACGATTTCACAACTTCTCGTCTTTTCCAATCTCCGTTTTCCAAGACTTACAGCAGGTGACCTGGCTTCCACTTTCACTGAGAAAACAGATCAGAAGAGAATTCCCACAGACGTCACCACCAGAAGCATCTGCACCAAGTTACTCCGCATTCTGTCCCTTCCTAGAGAAGGAAGCATGGTCCCTCTAAAGCCAGTCCCTCTGTGCGTACGCTAGATCTCATTCCCGCCCCAACGCTCGAGGACCCGGTTTGAGTAATTCTCTCCACTTTCTTTAACAGCACTGCCTTCCCTTCTCTCTGCTGGTTCACTTTTATCGGAACACAAATAAATTGTATGTTTTCTCATTAAAACAAACCAAACCAAATCCTTATCTTTATCTCATTTCCCCTCCCAGCTACTGCCCGATTTCTCTATTCTCCTTTGCAGCCAAGTGTCTCAAACATACTCTTTTATTCACACACTGAAATCCTCTCCCCAGGAGACTTTACAGAACGTTCGCCTCCAATCAAGCTTTTGGCCGTAGCACTTCGCTGGCAGTGTTTTCGTCAAAATCACAAGTGTCATGATTCTACGTTGCTGAACGAAGCCGTCAGTTCTGTTCTCATCTTACTTGAGCTACCAGTGGGACTGGACCCTGGAGATCACTCCTTCCTCCTTGCAACACTTTCTTGACTTACCTTCCACGGTACTGCTATTGATTTTCTGCCTACCCGCCAGCCACCCCTTCTCAGCGTCCTTTCCAGATTCCTCCTCTTCTCCCCAGCTGTTAATGTTGGACAGCTCCACAGCTCAGTGTGTGGCCCTTTCCTCCGTCTGCCCTCACTACCTTGATGCGCTCATCCTGGCCCGTGGATGAAGGTTCAAATCAATACACCAATGATCTCTTCCATCCCCAATGTGTATCTACAGCCCAGGCTTTTTTTTATTTTGAGATGGGAGTCTCACTTTGTCAACCAGACTGGAGCACAGTGGTGTGATCTTGGCTCACTGCAACCTCTGTCTCCTGGGGTCAACTGATTCTCCTGCCTCAGCCTCCCAAGTTTCTGGGACTACAGGTGCCCCCCACCATGCCCAGCTAATTTTTGTATTTTTAGTAGAGATGCAGTTTCACCATGTTGACCAGGCTGGTCTCGAACTCCTGACCTCAAGTGATCCGCCTGCCTCGGCCTCCCAAAGTGCTGGAATTACAGGCATGAGCCACTGTGCTCGGTCCCACTTTAATCTGTCCTATAGGTGCTCGGCACCTGCTAACATGCTACGGCACTGGCCTATTTATTATGTTTACTGGGACTATCTCCCTCCTGCTCCACAGAGGCGGAGATCTTTTTTTTTTTTTTTTTTTTTTTTTTGGAGACAGTATCTCACTCTGTTACCAGGCTGGAGTGCAGTGGCCTGATCTTGGCTCACTGCAACCTCTGCTTCCTGGGTTCAAGTGATTCTCCTGCCTCAGCCTCCCGAGTAGCTGGGATTACAGGCATGTGTCACCACATCAGCTTACTTTTGTATTTTTCATAGAGACGGGGTTTCATCATGTTGGCCAGGATGGTCTCGATCTCCTGACCTTGTGATCTGCCCGTCTTGGCCTCCCAAAGCGCTGGGATTACAGGCGTGAGCCACCGTGCCCCGCCCTAAGGTGGAGATCTTGTGTTTCGTAACCTAGAACAGCCACGGGTACTCAGCACACATTCAGCCAGATTTGCTGAAGGAAAAGCATGCACAGGACTGCCCCACCACAGGCTCCAAAGCTCCTTTCTTCTTGGAATTCTATGGTGCCCAACCACGATGACATGAAGGCACAAAGGACAGCAGCAGGCCGAATATTAATAACTTTAGTAAGGAAGTAACCACGATTTCAATGACTTTTCAGTTTTTCCATGCATAACAGTATCTTTTTAACTTGTTCCCTCTTATTACAGAATTTGTAGTAGTTACCATCATTCACTTCAGAAGTGATCTGCAAATGATCATATTCAGTACCGGAATGTCTTTTGGACTTTTCTGTAGGCAGACACCTGTCTGAAGAGTGAGCCAAGGCAGAGGTGTGCATGCACACAGGCGCGCGTGCACACACACACACACACACACAGTCCCAAAGCCACACACCAGCAGCAACCTCCAGGGAGTCCCTCACTTCAGTGGCCAAGGCATGCAGCTCTGTGGCATGAAAAATACGGGGTGACGGTGCTGAGTGGAATTGAAAGGGCAGCTAGCGAAATCAATCTGCCTAATCTGATGCAGCTGTCCACACGGCAAAGCCATTAGCCCCTTATGATGACTGTAGAAGCCAAATGTCAGGCTTAGTCTTATTATCGCACCAATAATGCAATACTGGATCCCTTCTTCAACACATAGTAGCTCACAACCCGCAGTCTCTACGTAGATCCCGTCAGGGATCTTAAACATGGCTCTCCAGTGCCAACACACAATCACAGGTGACTCTGGCCCTGCAGTGGTCAATGACTCCCAGTTTAGGGCTCTGCTAATGGACTAAATTATAACACAGTTCAAAGATTTGTACAGATATAACTAGCGCTGCCCAAGAATCTCTCCATGCAGTCAAGAAGGCTTAGAATGCAAACTGGGCTGTCCCTGCAAAACGTCAGCACCAAGAGGGTAGCCAGAAAAACATGCAGCGTCTCCTTAAATCTTTAATCTAACAATAATGCAAATCTGCTGCATTTACTAAGAAAGGCAATGCAGTGACTCAATAAGCCCTCTAACTCACATGACAAATCTGGAGTCGAAACTCAGTGCTATGGAGGCACCATCTCTGTTTTACTCACAGGGAAGCATTTGACACATTTGTCAAGTTAAATGGCTGTCATCAAGGCTGGGCATGGTGACTAACACCTGTAATCCCAGTACTTTGGGAGGCCGAGGCAGGCAGATCATCTGAGGTCAGGAGTTCCTGACCAGCCTGGCCAACATGGTGAAACCCCGTCTCTACTAAAAATACAAAAATTATCTGGGTGTGGTGGTGCATGCCTGTAGTCGCAGCTACTCAGGAGGTTGAAGCCAGAATCACCTGAAGCCGGGATGCAGAGGTTGCAGCAAGCTGAGATCCGCACCACTGCACTCCCGCCTGGATGACAGAGCAAGATTCAGTCGCAAAAAAAAAAAAAAAAAGGTTCTGATCAACTTAGAAACCTGACACATCGGAAACATTTCCCGGCTGTTAGGTACATCCTATGATACATAGTGAAACGCCATATTCTGCCCTTGTAGGTAATTAAATAAAAAGACCTCACTGCGTTGATGTTGGCAGTTGTGTTGAAGGCTGTGGTGTGTTTCCAGGAACCACCATAATAGGAAAGATTGTGTCCAGAGGACACTCTTGTCTGTTGTGTGTAACTCAGGCCTCTGAATGTTTTATCATCCCAACTATGGGGCTTGTTCCATAACACATCATGGGCCGGTGCACATTATTAACAATCACAGTGCAAGCACTGTCAAAACACAAATTGCTTAGGCAGTCACATGCTGTCAGTAAAAATGCTTCTCGAAGCAAGCTATGAAGAAACATTGTTGGCCGGGTGTGGTGGCTCGCACCTGCAATCCCAGCACTTTGGGAGGCCAAGGCAGGTAGATCATGAGGGCAGGAGTTGGAGACCAGCCTGACCAACATGGTGAAACCCCATCTTTACTAAAAATACAAAAATTAGCCAGGTGTAGTGGTGCATGCCTATAGTCCCAGCTACTCGAGAGGCTGAGACAGAAGAATCACTTGAACCTGGGCGGTGGAGGTTGTAGTGAGCCAAGATTGCACCATTGCACTCCAGCCTGGGCAACAGAGCGAGAATGTCTCAAAAAAAAAGAAGAAGAAGAAAAAGAAAAGAAAAAGCAATACTGTTATATAAGCACAGACCAGTGATGCCTGCTTTGCCCTAAATGATTATTTAACCTCAGATCCACAAACCCATTCTGCCTTAATGATTTTAAGTCATAACCTTCTTAATATTTCTAGACTTGAAAGAGATTGGTTTAAAAAGTCTTCAGAAGCCTCTAAGTTGCAACCTACCATCATCAAATTGAGGCTTAGTTTTGCTTCCCTTGCTCAGGTGATGAGTTTTTACAAAAAGCCCCAGCTCCTGGCTATTTGGCCTCCATGAGCCACCAGCCTCCATCAGCACCTGCCCCATGCATGCTACAGAGCACACAGGCTGAGCAGGCTGAGGACAGAGTGACGGGGAGGCTGGGTGCGGCCATGGGCACGGCTTGTTGAAGGCCTGTATTGAATACGGCCTCTCCTCACCATGGCCCTGGGCAGCTGGGCGCACAGGGGGCCGAGTTCAAGTGAATTCTCACCTGGATGCACAAACACGTGCAAAGCATTTTTTTAAAATGAGCTATTCTTGTTGAAACAAAAGTGAAAACTCAAAACTCTACCCCGTGTTTGAAAACCACAGGTAAGGTTGTGGGCTCAAGAATCTGGGAGACATGGGAGCAAATCTAAGCTCTGTCACTGAGGCAAGTCACCAGGTCTCCAAGTCTCAAGTTTCTTCAACCATCACAGAACTAGCATGAGAACTTCATGAATTATTGAAAGCGCTGGGCACAGCTTTGCTCTCTATATACACAGAGTGAGGGCGGTGAGTGGAATAAAAAGAATTACTAATAACAATGAGCGTGTCCTAGTCATGGCTTCTACAGAATTATTTTCTAAGACACGTCCCTCTTAATTCTGCTTCGGAACAAGGTCTAATTAGAGTTGACAATATGTAAGTTGGCTTTCTGCTTAACCACAGTATTCCATTTGTACCATTACCATGTCATCAATTTTACTTTATAGGTTAAGTAAAACATTTTTTTTTTTTTTTTTTTGAGACGGAGTCTTGCTTAGTCACCCAGGCTGGAGTGCAGTGGCACGATCTTGGCTCACTGCAACCTCCACCTCCCAGGTTTAAGAGATTCTCCTGCCTCAGCCTCCTGAGTAGCTGGGATTATAGGTGTGTGCCACCACACCTGGCTAATTTTCATATTTTAATTATATATATATATAATTTTAGTAGAGACAGGGTTTCCCCATGTTGGCCAGGCTAGTCTCGAACTTCTGACCTCAGGTGATCCACGCACCTCAGCCTCCCAAAGTGCTGGGATTACAGGCATCAGCCACTGCTCCTGGTCAGCTAAGTAACAATCTTGATTAACTATTGGCTAGAAAAAACAAAAAAGCATATGGCACGTGCCCAGGGGTGAAATACTGAAAGGCTTGGCTACGAGAATTCCTTCTCAATGTGTTTAGGAAGTGTGGGGAGAGCAGAAAAATCAGTATTCATTATATTTTGAAAACTTTAAGTGTTGCCTGTAAATCCATTTTAGAAATGATGAGATTTAAAGAAAAACAAAAAATATTCTTGGTGGGGAAATATCAATTTTAAATATGTGCAACATTTTATATCAAAATTTCATTCTGTTATGACCGATGGTTGTGGAACAAAATGGGACTTTGGAAATCCTGCATGGCTAACATTATTTTTCTTTTTGAGACTGGGTCTCGGTCTGTTACCTGGGCTGGAGTGCAGTGGCATGATCTCGGCTCACTGCAACTTCTGCCTCCCAGGTTCAAGCAATTCTCCTGCCTCAGCCTCCCAAGTAGCTGGGATTATAGGTGTGTGCCACCACACCTAGCTGATTTTTGTATTTTTAGTATCGACAAAGTTTCACCCTCTTGGCCAGGCTGGTCTTGAGCTCCTGACCGCAGGTGATTTGCCCACCTTGGCCTCCCAAAGTGCCGGGATTACAGGCGTGAGCCACTGTGCTCAGCTGCTGACACCGTTTAAATGTCTACTTTTGAATTGACAAATAATCACAGTACATATTTACGGGGTACACAGTGATGGGTACACAGCAATATATACTATATGGCCTATGTATGGTAATCAGATCAGGGTAATTAGCATATCCCTCAACCCAAACATTTATCATTTCTTTGGGAACATTCAATACTCTTCTAGCTATTTGAAGCCAATGCTGTTTTGAATATATCTCTGATACTGAAACTTCTCAGAGGTATGTAAGAAATATTTGACTTTGAACATGTGTGAATTAGAAATATTCCCCAAGAAAGAGAAATAGTCTATATACTTGAAAGCCAGGCTGGGCGAGGTGGCTCATGCCTGTAATCCCAACACTTTGGGAGGCTGAGGCAGGCAGATGACCTGAGGTCAGGAGTTTGACACCACCCTGGCCAAGATGATGAAACCCCATCCCTACTAAAAATACAAAAATTAGCCAGACATGGTGGTGGGCACCTGTAATGCCAGCTACTTGGGAGGCTGAGGCAGGAGAATCGCTTGAGCCTGGGAGGTGGAGATTTGCAGTGAGCGGAGATCGTGCCACTGCATTCCAGCCTGGGCGACAGAGCAAGACTCCGTCTCAAAAAAAAAAAAAAAAGAAAAAGAAATCGTATTATTCAGCAGTGTGTAGCTGGCTAGACACACATGACCAGTTTTGGAATCCCTCCTCCCACAGAAGCAGGTGGGAACACGTCTCACGATGTTGCTCTTTCCTGCCTGATGCCGAAATGAGAGAAGACTGCTGAGAAAATAAAGTAGTAATTGACATTGCCGGTGGGTACTTATGCCTTTTTAAGAAAGCTGTTAAAGTCTGTCAGAGCACTAACTGTTCTGGCTAAATCATCTTTTTAAAAATCATGTTTGGATTCATATATTTGAGTTGACAATGCACTTTACTCTCTCTTGAAAACTCCTACTCTGATGTCCTTTTTGTTTAGAAAGGAAACCCCCTACTTTTGAGCTTAATGGAAGTTACAGATACTTGCACACATAAGAATACATTAGGTTGGTGCAAAAATAATCGCGGACAAAGCAATTGCGGCCTTTGGGAGGTCGTGGTGGGCGGCTCACTTGAGGTCAAAAGTTTGAGATCAACCTGGCCAACATGGTGAAACCTCATCTCTACTAAAAATTAAAAGTAATGGCAAAACCACGATTACTTTTGCACCAACCTAACATTAACGTATTCCAGGGGTGCAAATATCCAGGGTTGACAAAATGCCCCTGCCCTTATTTTCTTATTGGCTCCTGTGGCAATGATGCCAGGTACCAGGCAGGGATCTGTAAGCCGAGTCCACAGAGAACTGTGGCTCTGAGGGTTCCCCAGCTGCCCCCAGTCCTCACGGCTAAGGAGAAACACAGTGGGACCCTTGGTTCTGCTGCAAAATACTAGACGAATATGGCTGGTTACCATTTGTGAAGTTTAGGCTGCTGAAAGAGATGTGATTGAGAGAAACATGCCTTTGTTCTTTTCACAGTTACATCAAACATCTCAGGTGGCGGATGCTGGGACGAGGACGGATCACATCCTTTTTGTTTTTCTAAGAGATAGGATCTTGCTGTCACCCAGGCTGGAGTGCAGTGGTGTGACCGTAGCTCCCTGCAGCCGCCAAGTCAGGCGGATCACATTCTGTCACCTGGCCAGACCCAACTGAAGGCCCATAGAAGTCGCGCTACCCTGAGCGGGGCTTTATTTCACTCACCCAGAAGCATTTCCTTCCTCTGAAGCTCAGACAGTGGCTGCCTGGTGTCAAGCTCTTCAAAGTATGAATCTATCCCCAAAGAGCCATTTAACTCCATGTTGAGGACAACAGGGTTGTATTCACTTGCTTTCTTTAAAGTGGATTTACAAGGTTTTGCTTTTGTCCAGCAACCACGTTCCACTCTTACACCGGAAGACACAGAGTGACAGCTGTAGTAAATCCAAAGCAGATGAAACCTCGCACAGGCAAAACTCCTCTAAGTGACTCCGATCCTCAGTGGCGCTAGAACCTACTCAGGGACTCGGAAAGCCCGAAAACACAAACCTTGACCCCCAGAGTCCCTTCTCCATGCATACTGATGCCATTTTCCTCACTCTGTTAAAAGAGAAGGCAGTCCAAGACAAAAAGATACAAGTCCTGAAACACACTTAAAAACCTGCTAAGGGAGGCTGGGCGCTGTGGCTCACACCTGTAATCCCAGCACTTTGAGAGGCTGAGGCAGGCAGATCACTTGAGGTCAAAAGTTTGAGACCAACCTGGCCAACATGGTGAAACCTTGTCTCTACTAAAAATACAAAAATTAGCCAGACATGGTGGCCTGCGCCTGTAATCCCAGCTACAAGTGAGGCTGAAGCATGAGAATTGCTTGAACCTGGGAGGCAGAGGTTGCAGTGAGCTGAAATCATGCCACTGTACTCCAGCCTGGGCAACAGAGCATCAAACAGAAAACAAAACAAAAAACCCTGCTAATGGAGTTTTAAACTACTGCAAGGATATAAATATGTTTATTTATGATGTATTTTAATAGAAAGAAAATTCCTGTCAATTTACATAGTAACTGTTCTGCCTCTTGGAGGTCTTGCTTTCGTTCATAAGTAGGCTGATGTGTGATAAGCTTACACAGTAGCAAAAGATGCATGTTCACTGGTACTGTATGGCAATTCCTGTATGCCTTTTTGTCATCAATACTTCCGTGGTATTTTCAACAGTTTATTTTCTTAAGTAGATAGCCTTCCTCACCTTTTCTGAGATGAGATGCCCCCAAAATGATGCAGGGAAGGCAGGATTTAATTAGTTTGGGGTGTGTCATTGACCAGCTGTGTGAGGTCAGGGACACTACTGAACCTTCTGAGCTGCAGATACCTTATCTGTGACATGGAACGGGTCGGACAGTTTTTCCTTTTAAAGCAAAAATTCTGCAGTTCTCCTGTTCAGACCGTTCAAACACCTAATAAATCTCAGTTCTCCCAAACTGTAGCTTATCTCCTTCCAAATAACAACAAATTCTAAATTAAGTGTGGCTCAATGAGACGGCTTTAAGATGTATGGGCCTGCAACTCACAAATGCACTGCCCGACACCCTGCGACTTGAGCCTCTTCATGTCCATTTCTTCTATTCCCCATGCTGCGTTCACACCGTTCTTCTTCCCATGTGGACTCTGGAACAGCCTCCAGCCCACACGATTTTCCACCTGCCCTGAGAGCACCTATTGTACCTCCATTAGACATATACTAATAAACACTTTCAGTATTCTGTCACGTACTTATTAAATCACATTTCCTGTTTACTCTTTTTTTTTTTTTTTTTTCCTAGATGGAGTCTTGCTCTGTCGCCTAGGCTGGAGTGCAGCAGCGTGATCTCGGCTCACTGCAACCTCTGCTTCCTGGGTTCAAGCAATTCTCCTGCCTCAGCCTCCTGAGTAGCTGGGATTAGAGTCACATGCCACCATGCCCAGCTAATTTTTGTATTTTTAGTAGAGACGGGGTTTCACCATGTTTGTCAGGCTGGTCTCGAACTCCTGACCTCGTGATCCACTCACCTTGGCCTTCCAAAGTGCTGGGATTACAGGCGTGAGCCCCCATGCCCAGCCCTGTTTATTCTTTTCTACTTGTCACTCTTGTTTCAAGTAGTTCCCAATAGATCTCACTCTTTTCAGTGATCAGTGCCATGCGTTACATTTCTTTTGTTTCTGCCTTAATGCCAGAAACTGTAAGGACAGGGATTTTAATCCTATAGCTTCAAGTGTAAATGCTAAGAACCTTTGAACTGACCTCGTCCAAATCCTTTGGTAGGCCGTGGGGGAAGAAACCAACATTTGCCAAATGGCTATCATGTGCCCAGAGCTTGGCTAAGAATTCCTCATAACTTCCTGATGAAATATGATTTTCTCCACTTACAGATGAGGATGCTGAAGGGCAAACTTCTGTAACTTCCAGGGGGTAACTTTATACCTTAGACTCCTTTCAAATGCTTTGGAGTTATCTTAAAGTCTACATGGACTGGTCTCCCAAAATGCACATACTGAAATCCTAACGTCCAAGGGGATGGTTAGGAGGGGGAACCTTTGGAGATTATTATGTCATAAGGGTGGAGCCCTTGTGAATGGGATTAGTGCCCTTATAAAAGAGACCTCAGAGCTGGGCGTGGTGGCTCATGCCTGTAATCACAGCACTTTGAGAGGCCGAGGTGAGCAAATCACCTGAGGTCAGGAGTTCCAGTCCAGCCTGACCAACATGGTGAAACCCCATCTCTATTCAAAATATAAAATAGCCCGGCATGGTGGGGCATGCTTGTTAATCCCAGCTACTTGTGAGGCTGAAGCAGGAGAATCGCTTGAACCCAGGAGGAGGAGGTTGCAGTGAGCCGAGATCATGCCATTGCACTCCAGCCTGGGCAACAGGAGCAAAATTCCATCTCAAAAAAAAAAAAAAATTCAAAAACAGAGACGACAGAAAGCAACCTCACTCTGGGAAACAGGGCTCGCTCTAGTTACACAGCCTGCTGCACTTAGAGGGCAGTCAGGGATTTCAGTAATGCCTACAAAAGAATCTGTTATAGACGTTAGGTCTATGACGGCAGTTCTGACACCTGGAGTTCAGGGCCATGTCCATAACCAGGGCTTGTCTATCAAAGGAGGCACTGGCCCACTGAACCCTAATCTCCCCCAGTCATTTCCCATCAAGCCACGTGACCTACTGATTACTACCTGGAGGCACCTAGGTCATGCACATGTGCACCTGTTACTATGGGTTGCCCTCTGCTAGGTAATGAGCTCTGTGAGCACAGCGTCCTTGCCTGTTTTGTTCACTACCATATTCCTGATGTTTACAAAGGCCCTGGCACCTAGCAGATGCTCAGTAAATATTTTTTGGGTGAAAGGATGGATGGATAGATGTGAAAGGTTCTTTGAACTGATTGTACCATGGACTACACCATAGTCAAGCCATGGGGATCCCTGTAACCCACACATACACCTCCACATGGCCTCTAGGGGCCAGAAAGTCTGAGATAACAAGAAAACCGCAAAAGGAGAAGAACAGCTAGCTCCTGCAGCACCTGATTAACTGACCTTGCAACATTCTACCATTGTTCCTGCCTTAACTGATAAGTCAACCTTGTGACACTGGACCCTGTGGCCTGATTAACTGACCTTGCAACATTCTCTCACCATTCCTGCCTCAACTGATAGGTCAACCTTGTGACACTGGACCCTGTGACAGCCCCCTACCCCGGCTTGCAAAAAACTGCCCTAAACTGTAACTTTCCATTACCTACCCCCAACCTATGAAACCAGCTCCTAACCCACCATCCTCTGCTGACTCTCTTTTCAGACTCAGCCTGCTTGCACCTGAGTGAATAAACAGCCTTGTTGCTCACACAAAGCCTGTTTAGGTGGTCTTTTCCCTCAGAGCGCACTTAACAGGAATGGATGGATGGATGGATGAATGGATGGATGGATGGATGGATGCCAGAGAAAGCAACACCAAGTTTTGAAGCTTGGAGCCATCTAATACAATGGATCCCAGATTTTGATCTGCTCCCAGCAGTGCTAAATTGAGTGATGCACAGCCCACTGGCACATTTCCTCTGATTAAACTCTATCTTTCCCTGTATGGAGTTCCAGAAGGTGTTTTTATAAGTTGGATGTATGGGGAATAGGAAACAAAGAAACTGCTAGCCCTCATCAAGGCCGTCCATTATGTGAGAAAAAAACTGTGACTGGTCTCGAATTACTTATTGAGTAATTGAAATGTGTGGGGAGCCACGGCAAGCTATGAGACTGAAGGACATGCTATTCTATATGTCCCAGCTTTTCCAGATATTAGTCCCTGGACCTTGAAGATCTCGCTTACTGGCCATGTTCACATTTGCTATTCATGTGGCACAGTTTAGCCAGTGTGTGATTATTTGTGTACAGATGACTCTATCTCACCCAAAGACAACAAGCCCCGTGGGGTCAGGGCCTATTTATGTCATCTCACACAAAGCCTTGCCAAGAATCTCCGCTGAATGGATTCACCAATTTCAGAGGACAGGTGCCCTATTGTTGGCTTCTGAAAAACGACTCACGTGGTTCATGTATGTCCTTGGCCTGCAGTTAATTCAATTCTAAGGCTGAAAAGACTGAAAGATAAGGCATCCAACAGGCTTCTCAGTGTAACTTGCCAAGAACAACCTCCTTTCCACGGAGTGGAAAAGGCTTCAATCCTTATTGATTCTTCGGGGCCATGCAAGACAGAAAAATAATCTTCTCGCTGTTGTAGTTTCCTTCTCAAAAAGGGCTGAAGGGCTCCCATTTCCCTGTCAAACTCTGTTAAGACATTTGGGGCACTGTGTCAGCCACTGGCTTGGGACAATGAGTCTCTGTTTGCTTAGTTGAGATTAGAGAGTGTCAACAGTCTTATCTACAATGTCACCTCCAGGTCCTATTATCCTTAAGCAATGGGTGGGTTGAGAGATTCCTCAGAACGCCTTGAGGAGCCTTGTTGGAGGAGACTCGTCACAGACCTGCCAAGGTCTGCATCACTCAGCGTGTCTGTGACATTCAGTGGAACTGTGTCACTGATGGGGCTGTCTAAAATCACCTGCCTCTGGATGGAAGTGAAGGCCTAAAACCAGGAGGCGCATTCTCTACATGATGCTCCGACACCCGGGCTCTTCTCTCACTGATACCTCAAGAGTGACTCTTTGCTACAAATTCTGCAGACGGACGAGGCTGGGCTCTTTTACAACCTAATTCAAGTCATAAGCCCTGAGTGACATCAAATCCTGTGTGGTTCAGATGGGAAACAGTACGAGTGGCTCTGCTGTTCGCCTCCAAAGGCATCCCTCCTTCCAGGTGACAACAGCTGGGTCTTAGAAGCATATTCTTAAAGGTCTTGCCACTCAAAGCATCGTCCTTGGACCAGCTCTTGGTATCACATGGGAGCTTGTTCTAGATGCAAATTCATGCCCCCTTTCCCACCCAGACCCACCCAATCAGAATCTCTGAAGGCAGGGCCAGGAACCTTTGCTTTAGTGATATTCTCAGGTGATTCTTCTGTGTGCTAAAACTTGAGCTGGACTGCTGACAACTGTCCCCGCATGTTGACTTCTCAGCCACACTTCCCAGAAGACTGTAATCTAAAGACTGGGATGTGATGAGCAATTATTTTCTAACACCTGCTAAAAGAGGGTTATTCATAGGTTTCAGCCTGGGATAACTCTGAAACAGATTTGCCAGGTAAAAAGTGCTCACTGGGCCGGGCGCGGTGGCTCACGCCTGTAATTCCAGCACTTTGGGAGGCCGAGGTGGGCAGATCATGAGGTCAAGAGATTGAGACCATCCTGGCCAACATAGTGAAACTCTGTCTCTACTAAAAAACACAAAAATTAGCCAGGCGTGGTGCCACGTGCCTGCAGTCCCAGCTACTCGGGAGGCTGAGGCAGGAGAATCACTTGAACCCGGGAAGTGGAGGTTGCAGTGAGCCCAGATCATGCTACTGCACTCCAGTCTGGCAACAAAGTAAGACTCCCTATCAAAAAAAAAAAAAAAAAAAAAAGTGCTCCCTGAAGGAGGAGGGGTAACACTGGCAGGGACACAGTGGTTCAGTGCTGCCATTGGGTTCTTTCTGAGTTCCTTCAGTTTCCGGGTGAGTGGTTCCGTCAGTGGAAAGGTTACTACAAAGTGGTTCTAACCCTACAAAGCAAAAAAAAAAAAAAATCTGTTGAAGGCTGCTCAATCCAGCCTACTTACTCCTGCCTCACGCCGGGCCACAGGTGTCAGGAGAATGCTTCTTTGCAGATTCCTTTTGATACAAGGAGAGTCTTCACGAAGAGACCGAGTGTGGTGCATTCATGAAATGAGGGAAAGGCTTTTACAGCTTTGTTTGTTTTCATTTTTTTGAGAAGGAGTCTCGCTCTGTCGCCAGACTGGAGTGCAGTGGCATGACCTCGGCTGACTGCAACCTCTATCTCCCGGGCTCAAGTGATCCTCCTGCCTCAGCCTCCTGAGTAGCTGGGAATACAGGCATGTACCACAATGCCCAGCTAATTTTTGTATTTTTAGTAGAGATAGGGTTTCACCATGTTGACAGGGCTGGTCTCAAACTCCTGACCTCGGGCGATCTGCCCACCTCGGCCTCCCAAAGTGCTGGGATTACAGACACGAGCCACCGCGCCCGGCCTCTTCAGCCGTTTTCATGGGGAACTTCCAATGAGAACCTTCAGTCAAAACCCCCGTCATTGTCGTACCTTGTCTCTATTTCTTTTTGATGAGATGAATCCACCCCATTGGGTTTCAGTGACTTAGCGGATGTGAGAGCGCCCAAGTGTGGGGTCTGTGCTAGCAGGTAAGGCAGATGAGCGGCACGTGGCTTACAGATTCTCTGGCTGTAAACTCCCCGTGCTGTCTTAGGGGGTGTTAGGCAGCCCAGTTACGAGACTGATAAGGCACAGCGTACCCTGTACAAAATGGTTAGCAGAGAGTAAAAGAAAGAAGAGGTAAGGCATTTCAACTCTGAATGGAAAAATCCAGAAGAGCCAATGAAGACCCTAAGTCACGATGCCTGTGGTAAAAACATCTTGAAGTTCTTGTATCATAAACTGTTTTTAAATCATTAAACGAAGAAACAAAAACCCTCAAACGACAACTCTAAGCCTCTAACTTCAGCTCGAAACCCTGAAGACAGGCTCACATTACAACTTTAGGGTGTTATTCTAAATTTACTAGGAAACGTCCATTTATTTTCCCCAAATGGAGATTTTTTAAACCTAAGGGAGCCATCTGGTGGCTTGAGTGTCTACTAATTAAAACCCTTCTTTTGGGTACAAGATTCCCACCCTGTGGGTACCGTCACTGAAGTAAATGGCTAAAACACGCCAAAGTTGACAAGAAACATTCTTATGCTGCATAAAAATCAAATATTTGCAATTTAGACAAAATCACGCCAAAATTCAAGATGAGTGGTCATTCTGGTATTTTTTTCTATCTGCTTTAAATAATGTCTATGAATCATTAAAAGTTGTCTTTTGACCCCTATTTCAAGATCACATGTTTCAGTATAATAGGAGACAACCCAATCATTACAAAGCTAGAACTCGAACCAAAATACATGAGTCAGTGGCTTGCTGAAATGACACATGGGTTTAACGAGCTTTGGAGCCTGCTCTTACTTTGTAAGGAGTCAGTAGAGAAGGCAGAAGAGAAGCTCCCACTTAGAAAAAGAAAATTTCAACTCCTGAGCATTGTGAATAAAAATAATTTAGTATGAAATACACCCTTTCTTTCAGGTCTATAATGAAACACTGTAGTTGTTAATGATTTCAGTATAGAATCTATTTCTTTCAATGATGAAATTTCTTTCTTTGCAATGAATCTTTTTTTTTTTTTTTAAGACAGGGTCTCACTGTTGCCCAGGCTGGAGTGTAGTGGTGCTGTCATGGCTCACTGCAGCCTCAAACTCCTGGGCTTAAGCCATCCTCCCACCTCAGACTCCCAAGTAGCCGGGACCACAGGTGTGTACCACCACATCCAGCTAATTAGTTTTATTTTTAGTAGAGACGAAGTCTCACTATGTTGCCCAGGCTGGTCTCAAATTCCTGGCCTCAAGTGATCCTCCCTCCTCAGCCTCCCGAGTAGCTAAGATCACAGGCATGCACCAGTAAACTTGGCTATTTTTATTTTATTTTTTTGCAGAGACGGGGGTCTATGCTGCCCAGGCTGGTCTAAATCTTTTTTTCATGGAGAAAATGTGCATGTATTGTTCTTCACCAGGAAGGAGAAAAGACCACTTCAAAACTTCAAATGGTTACCTTGGGTCCGAGGTCGTTCTGCTAACAATAATTTCACAAATTTTTCTTCCAGTGTCTCCACCACTCCAAGCTGCCCAGCAGTGAATATGTTACTGGGAATGATGGCACTTATTTTTTATGAGGAATCTCCAACGGTTTTCGTGAAAGCCTAATTGTACTGATTTTACTGACAACCACAAGGAAAAAGCAGTGAAGTGCTCTTCATTATTTCTTTCAGAGTTCACTATGAAAGCCTAACTTGGCTGTAAAAATGTACCAAAAAATTGGCATACATGTTGAAAATCAAAATGTAATTTTTAAAATTACTTACAAAACCAGTACAAAGACTGCTTTTTAAAAAGACACTTTGATGACTCACACTTCAAACCCAGTGTAATGAAGGACTAGGAAATGTACATTATCACGAGGCTACTTCTCAGGTAACGGTATTTGGTTTTTAACACTGACCAATACATTTAAAATGAGAAAATATCTTCAGACCCATGCTTTAGGAGGAAGAAAAGAAAAAAAAAAAAAAAGAGAGAAGCTATCACAGCAAGCCCCCAGTGAACACACACGCCCTGGTTTATCTAGGTAGAAGCCCTGCTCATGGGATCCGGGGTTGCTGTTGCCAGTCCACTCTTTCCTTCGCTCCCCTCCCTGCTCGAATAAGAGAGTCCCAACAGCTGGGTTGTGGTTGACGGTACGAGCCTGCCTCTACTCCCATCTTGAACTGCAGTGAACACCACGCTAAGTGTGTGCACTGGGTCAACACGCCAGTTCAATTCCAGCCACCGACTCATGTTTTTTGGTTCGAGTTCTAGTTTTGTAATGATTGGGTTGTCTCCTATTAAAACATGCGATCTTGAAATAGGGGTTGAAAGACAACTTTTAATATAGTTTTAAAAAGTTTCAGCTGACGTTCCAGGCACACTGTGAAAAGGAGGTGCAGGGTGCTAGGTGTGCAAAACAGCAGTGTGACAAGTTCTCATGACGTGGCACGTGCTTATTGCAATGAACCAACTGCACTGTCACTCGCAGAGCCCCCTGTCTCCCAGGCACCACTCTGAGGCTTCTGAACACATTGGCTCAACGCATAAAACACTTAGATGTATCAGTAGGCAGGCCCGATGCAAATTTTTCTGGCAAAGTCAAAGAAGTTGGAGGGTCTGAGGCAGCGGTTCTCAAGCTGGGGTGGTTCTATTCCACGGGGGACATATGGCAATGTTTGGAGACTGGGGATGCTACTGGGATCTGGTGGGTGGAAGCCAGGGGTGCTGCTCAGCAGCCTACAATACACAAGACATCCTCTGCTGCAAGGAATTCTCCAGCTCCACACGTCAACCAGGCTGAGAATCCCTGGTCTAAAGGGATTTCAGAACCACTTCAGACAGATCAAAGTGTGACAAGGTATCATAAGGGCACCAAGGTGCCCCCTCATTCTCCTGCTTCCAAGAACTTGATGATAGATGCTTAGTACTGTGCCTGACACAGCAGGCATTCAATAACTGTTTACAGCATTTATTAAAATTAGCAAAATGGGCCGGACATAGTGGCTCACACCTGTAAACCTAGCACTTTGGGAGGCTGAGGTGGGTGGATCACTTGAGGTGAGGACTTTGAGACCAGCCTGCCCAACATGGTGAAACCCCGTCTCTACTAAAAACGCAAAAATTAGCCAGGCATCGTGGAGCATGCCTGTAATCTCAACTAACTGGGAGGCTGAGGCCGGAGAATTGCTTGAACCCGGGAGGCGGAGGTTGCAATAAGCTGAGACTGTGCCACTGCACTCCAGCCTGGGTGAGACAGAGACTTCATCTCTAAATAAACAATCAAATAAATAAAGCAAAATGCCGTCTCATTCTTCTCCCCGCAAAGATCCAAGTACAATTTGATTGTGGCATCAACTTCCCTAAATTTGTATATTTAACTTTTGAAAACACAGCACACTGCATCACATGGTGACATGACCTTTTGTATGCAAAAGCTAGATTTTCCCACAAATCATTTGAGCCTGGTATTGTGCCAATCACTTCTAGCTAAAAGTTAAATTTTCACACAATCACTGTATCCATCTATAGAGTAGAATTTATTCAACTGTTTGTTGAATATTTGGGGCATTTTCCTATCACTTATTTTAAAAGTGGAAAATGAAAATGCACCTGAAGCAGCTGGTGATAAAAAATGAAGATTTCACAACAGTCACGCATTTGAGAAGAGACAAAGATGGAACTGATCACAGAGAATAGAAGTGACCGACTGGATGTTCCCTGGTCTCTAGGTAGACCAGTGTTCAGATTTAGTTCTAAAAGAATGAAAAGCAAAAAGCTACAGGCATGGGGAATACAACATCAAGAACTGTGATGACTCATATGCAGCAGCTGCAAATGTGGATCTCATGGAGGTAGAGGGTAGAATAACAGAAACCACAGGCTGGAAGGGTGTGGGAGGCGTCTGAGGGGGTTCGCAAATGGATACAAACATACAGTTAGATGGAGGGAATAGTTCCAATGTTCCATAGCAGAGTACGGGTCCTTTGGTTAACAACTGCATTGTATATTCCAAAATAGCTAGAATAGAGGACCTGAGGCGTTCCCAATAGAGAAGAGAAAAATATTTGAAGTAATGATACTTCAAATATCCTGACTTGATCATTACACATTCTATGCAGGTAACAAAACATCACATATACCCCATAAATAGGTACAAGCATTATATATCAATAAAAAACGGTAACTAAAACACCAGGGATAATTAGACATCCTGGGGTGTGTGTGTGTGTGTGTGTATTTTAAGGTTCATTCATTCATTCATTCATTATTTTTGACATGGAGTCTTGCTCTGTTGCCCAGCCTGGAGTATAGCGGAGTGATCTCAGCTCACTGCAACCACTGCCTCCCGGGTTCAAGCGATCCTCCTGCCTTAGCCTCCTGAGTAGCTGGGATAACAGGTGCCCTCCATCATGCCCAGCTAATTTTTTGTATTTTTAGTAGAGACAGGGTTTTGCCATGTTGGCCAGGCTGGTCTCAAACTCCTGACCTCGTGATCCACCCGCCTCAGCCTCCCAAAGTGTTGGGATTACAGGCGTGAGCCACCTCACCTGGCCTTAATGCACCTATTTATATGAATATAAATATACTTTTAAACCTCTCTGGGCTGGGGTCCTGTCAATGTATTGCTCCATTTTGCAGAGCAGTGCATGTTTTGGGGACTATGCTGTGTATGAAGGTAGGCACTTGTCTGGATTCATATTCTTAACATATAACATGCCTACAGGGGTTGGGGCTGACAGCGGGGTCGGTCAGCAGGGGGACCGCAGGTAAGAGACTTAGAGAAGCCCACCACCTCCCCAGTCAGCAGCACCTCTGGAGGACCATTGGGGAAGGAGAGTTCTGGCGACTCACCGTGACCATGGGCTGTGACAGGGACATCCTTACGGTGCAGATGAGGGTTCCCGACCATCTGTCACAGCCTGATGGCACCAGCTATCAACATAACCCCATTCCCTCCTCCTGCTCTGATCGCATCCAGCCAAGCGATCTTCTGATTGTAGTTTGCCTTTTTAAGTATTTTTGCCTAAATGGGAAAGACGATGCTACTTAGCAAACATGAGCCCACTGGATAATTATACATTTCACTATGAATGAATAATACTGGCATTCTGTCTCTGTCGAGGGATTCTCTTCCGACTAAAAGATCCACACTTGATGTGTTGACAAACCAGCCGAGGTCTAGACGTCGGGCTGCGGGGCCTCCGTCTGGGTAAATGCCGCTCGTTGGGGGCCCTGCTTACATGCCCACCTGCCTGCCCTTCCCCACGTCTGACCACATCCTAATGAACATCTGTAGCTGAAGGGAGGACACATAGAGGAGCCCCAACCCTTCTTTCAGATTTCTGCAAACACTGATCAAAGTCTACATTCCCTCCCGTTTCTTTTAGGTTTTTGTTTTAACCAATAAGCCGCCAGTGCACAAGTGTGTACCGTGCCAACACAGAGACCATTGCTGCCTCAAATGTCATTGCTGGGAGAAGCCAGTTATTGGTGGGAGCAAAGTTAACCTAATGCCACACTTCACCCACCTCAGGGTAAAACGCAATTCATGGGAACCCCGAAGCCAAAACGAGACTTAGATAAACCAAAGGCACTGTCCACACGTCACCTATCCTTTGACTTCTTAAAAGAGGCTCCCGCTTAACAGAAGCTCTAAGGGGATCTGAAATAGGTACCATGTCTCTAGGAATGCTGAAAGCATCTTTTCCATGGGGAAGTCCTCCTTTCACAGAGGGTGGGTTCTGAGGCTCTCCCAGGTGTGGAACTGACAATGGCACCTGCTGTGCTAAGCTCAGTGCCCTCCCCTTCACTGCTTCATTTTTCCTACAAGAACAGGCGTGTGTGTGTAGTGGGGGGACACAATAGAGCCTAACTCTCAGCCAGATCATCCTACACCTGTGTCTTCCCCTCCGTTATGTGTTGAATATTAGTCTCACCACCCCCAAATTCACATGTTGAAACCCTAACCCCCAGTGTGACAGTATTAGGAGGTGAAACCTTTGGGAGATGATCAGGTTAGATGATGTCAAATGAGTGGGGGCCCCACGATGCGATTAGTGTTCCCCTGAGAAGAGATGCCACAGCCCTCTTTTTGTCCACCACGTGAGGACACAGTGAGAAGGAGGCTGTCTGCAAACCACAAAGAGAGCCCTCACCAGGAACTGAATCAGCCGCCACCTTGCTCTTGGACTTCCAGCCTCCAGAACTGTGAGAAACATACATCTGCATTTAAGCTGCCCAGTCTCCAGCGTTCTGTTGCAGCAGCTCCAGCAGCTCCAGCTAAGACACCCTTCTTCACCCTGTGCATCCCTCCATGGCGCTGCTGCAGGCTGACTTGGTACTACAGTATGTGTGCACCTGTCCTAGCAATAAGTACTCTAGGCACAGGTATGCATCCTGACATTCCTGAACCTGCGACTCTGACCCCTGCAGTGTGGGGCTTCCAAAAACATCAGTTCCTATTATCACTGGAGAGCTTCAGCTCAAAAACAGTGGAGCTTCCCTTAGGGCGGGCCTTGAGCTTCTTGGTGAAGTTCTTAAAAGCATCTTCCACATCTGCTGTGTCTCTTGTACCTGATAAAATGCAGGAATCAGCTGGTAAACCTACTCCGCCCGTCAAAAGCGTTAATAAACAAAGCTAACAGAGGAAGAGCTGATATATCTGTCGATCACATTTTCCACTGAAAAACTTATGAGAAACCTGATCTGTTGGCAGGGTACACAGAGAATCTGAAATTACGTCCAAGGAAAACATTTTACCTTTATGGGAGGTAAGTATCTAAAAAGAAATATATGGAGAGAATTTTATTTTGGACCAAGTTATTTTTCACAGCATATTGAAAAACAAACGTTTGATCATCATTGCTGTAATGCTCCCTTCATTCTAGACCAGCACTGTTGTTTCTGTAAAAACATGTAGATGGAGTTGGTATTTAGGTCTGCCAGAAAGGACGGAGACCAACATGCTCTGCGGACCCTGGCTCAGGGCCACAGCGTCCTTCCCTGCCTCACACAACAGGGAATGCAATGGCATCCACCTCCTCTTGTGAGAGTGCGGAATACTTTGCTGGCAGTACTCTCTTTGAAAAGACCGGCCCACAGTACCAAGAAGCACCGAGTACCCTGGAAGATGGTTTTCGCATCTCCATACTCTGACAAAGAAAAATATAAATAAACATAAAAATGTAAAACATTCTGAAACTCCAAAAGGCAGCAATGAAGGGAGTATGTGAGAGCTCTTCCAACGTCACATTCTCATGCATATTTATCTACAAGCAAGCCTGCTGAGTTCTTTACTGTCTATCAGTAAAGAGGGACTGAATCTCCTTTGCCTTTAAATGCCCGTCCTGTAAAGCAAGGTTTGCGTTTCTTGCTCTGTGTTTTCCCCCTCCGCCTGCAGGTGGCGCCCCTGTTCCAGTCCGCTACGGCCACCGCTGAAAATGGCTAGGCTGGATCTTGCAGTCCTTAGAAACGAGTTCTTGCCACATCACCTTATGCGACGAAAACAGTCGGTTTTCTGTTTTGCTTTTAGCCAGAAACCAACTGTTCCTGGAATCACAGGGCCAGAAGACTTGATTAAGATGAAATTAATACCAAGAAACAGAAGGGGAGAAAAAGAGGACAGACTTCCATAACTGGGAGCTCCATCCAACAACAGACTTATGTGGGAGCTGGATTTTGACTGCAGGATGAAACAGACAAGCGATATATTCAAAAGCTTAATCCACCCAGCAAAGATCCATGTTACAGTCTGAACGAGTTGATGAACACTCCAATAGTGACTGATCAAATGTCAAATGCAACAGAGATATGAATGACTTTTTATACCTGGTGTACACTCGGGGCTATGTGTCGCTGGTGGAGTCGTGCTCAGCCCAAATGCCTCTGTTTACATACTAGTTTATATTGCTGTGCGATTAGTTATTTGTTCTTAGTGGAATACAGTGTAGTTCTTTACACACTCCCCCCTCTTGCCTGGGTCCTGACTCCTAAAGCTGCCTTTTCACTGGGAAAAGCCGGATCATTCTGGGCAGCAGCAGGGGGCTTAATCCAAGCCTTGCTGGTGGCAAATTACCCCAGCCCCCAACGCACAACGTGCAGAACCTGAGCCCAAAAGAAGTCTGAGCACCTGGCCTCTCCAGTCACTAACAACATTAACGTACAAAATACTGTATCAAAGGCATTTGTTTGCTTCTCTGTCTCTGCCACTAATCTGTGGACCCTTTATTTTTCATATTCATATTTTCCACAGCTCATGTAGTTTCTGGCATATAATAGATGCTCAATAAACACGTATGGAACAAATGACAGGGCACAGCCAAATTACTGACAGTTATCAAGAGATTGTCCAGAAATATTCTGTGGCAGTAGCATAACACTGTTACAGCATAAATCAATGTCATTCCATCTGGATCCAGATACACACTTCGGGTTCTAAGTGAGAAAACTAAAGACAAAATTCAGTGTCTTCGAAGTTGATGGTCGCAAATGGTAACTGTGTACTTTCTTTTGAAATATGATACTATACACTGATCTAAGCATTTATGTAGTCTCTCATTTAATCCTCATAACAATCTGTACGGTAAATACTATTATGATCACATTTTAAAGAGAGGAAACTGAGGCACAGAGAAGTTAAGAACTTTGCTCAAAGTCACACAGTAACTTGAAGAGTCAGGATGCAAACCTATGCGGTCTGACTCCAGGGCTGGAGAAATGAAAACAAAAAACCGCGGGCAGCAGCTCTCCTTCTTCAATTCCCTTCCTACTGGCTTTGTATTAAAGGGAGTCTCTCCTTAGACATTTCCTAACTGCTAAATATGCCTACAATGCACCAGCTACCACATAATAAAAAAGTTAAATAAAACAAAGTAACAAAACTCAGCAGAAACACTTTGAAACTGATCAAATCATAAATCTGAATGTTTTCCTGAGGCATTAAGTAAACAGATATTTTCCTGGATGCTGCTACAGAGAGGAAACAGAATCACTCGATAGTCCTACAGCTATGGAAGACAGCGGGTGACAGATTAAAACACAGAGACCCAGGCCGGGCGCGGTGGCTCAAGCCTGTAATCCCAGCACTTTGGGAGGCCGAGGCGGGTGGATCACAAGGTCAAGAGATCGAGACCATCCTGGTCAACATGGTGAAACCCCGTCTCTACTAAAAATACAAAAAATTAGCTGGGCATGGTGGCGCGTGCCTGTAATCCCAGCGACTCAGGAGGCTGAGGCAGGAGAATTGCCTGAACCCAGGAGGCGGAGGTTGCGGTGAGCCGAGATCGCGCCATTGCACTCCAACCTGGGTAACAAGAGCGAAACTCCGTCCCAAAAAAAAAAAAAAACAAAAAAACAACACAGAGACCCTCCTCTCTGCCTCTGTGTACCTAGAGCACTGAGTTTCCTTTTCTTGTGAAAAAGCTTCTTGCTGTTTCTGAGTTTGCAGACTCAAAGGTTTGGGCTGTCTCCATACTTTTTTTACTCCCCAAAGATTTTAGAATGCATTCGGTTCTTTGTATCTGTCAAATTTTCATTTTCCCTCCTTAGACTCTGCAGTGCAAAGTCCTTTCCATTTGCGTGTTTGTTTCAACAAAGGCAAAGAGGTGGGGACAGCTGGTGCCTTCTGCAGCCACTGTCTCCCTTTACCAAGAAGAAAAAAAAAATCTTCCAACCACTGCCTTAGCATAGCACTCGTCACATTTTCTCAGCCAAGAATTTTCTCAGCTACAGTGCATTCCATCTTTACAAGCCCACAAGGCCTTTGTTTTTTTCTAACTTTCCATTTATGTAATTGTGGAGGCTCGAAGCTCCATCGGCTTTCCCAGAGCCTCCACAAAGAGGTTCTCACCCGCCCCCCTACCCAGGTGACTCATCCAGGAGGAAGGTCTAACAAGGAAGAAAGACGTCTGAGGCTTGGACCTGGGCAGCCACCTTCTGCCAAAGGGTCTGTGCCCACTACACTCATGCCACAGTGCAGGCCCCAGAGCATGGATGCCTGCTCCCTCGCCTGAGACTCTAACCTGGATGCTGTTAAGAGATGCAACTCTGGGCTGGGCGTTGTGGCTCACACCTGTAATCCCAACACTTTAGGAGGCTGAAGTGGGTGGATCACCTGAGGTCAGGAGTTTGAGACTGGCTTGGCCAACACGGCGAAACTTTGTCTCTACTAAAAATGCAAAAATTAGACAGACATGGTGACGTGCACCTGTAATCCCACAGCTACTCGGGAGGCTGAGGCATGAGAATCACTTGAACCCGGGAGGCAGAGGTTGCAGTGTGCTGAGATCGGACCACCGCACTCCAGCCTGGGCGACAGAGCGAGACTCTATCTCCAAAAAAAAAAAAGAAAGAAAAAGGAGAAGAGGTACAACTCCTCCCACCTCTTCTCCCAGCTCCGTTCCCACCCAAGGTGAGGCAAGCTGCCAGCGCCCGTCTCCGCGGTCCTGCAGCTCCTCCTAGCTTCGATCATCTGAGGTACCTTCTGGCTTTCAGATCTTTTGATGACACGCAGACCTCCAGATCCGGATTTGAATCCTGGTTCAGTTCAAATCTCCAGGGCATCCTCTCCCACACCACACACTGTGTTAGGCGCTGCTGACAACACAATTCATCTCGGTCCTCAAAGCCCCTTACCCTTCCACCCTCTGAGCCGCCGCTCCCACTGGGTCTTATTCTGTTGTTTAGTTATGCCTTGTACACGGCAGTAGTAAGGATTAGATGACTTGACACACCCAGGTATTCGATTCCACACCGTGAAGCACGTTCACTTCCACTGCTTCTTCTGATTCTTACAATACGTGAGCAGGGCAAGGCACGCACTAACCTATCTTCCAGAGGTGGAAACCTCAGCTCAGAAGCTACAGAACTGGTTCACGGTACCACAGCTGGTAAAAGGTAAAGATTCCTTCACTCCTAAAGTTCCTTATTAATTTCTTTCTTTCTTGAAATGGAGTCTCCCTCTGTTGCCAGGCTGCAGTGTAGTAGTAAGATCTCGGCTCACTGCAACCTCCACCCCCAGGGTTCAAGCCATTTTCCTGCCTCAGCCTCCCAAGTAGCTGAGACTATAGGCATGCACCACCATACCCGACTAATTTTTATATTTTTAGTAGAGACAGGGTTTCACCATGTTGGCCAGGATGGCCTCGATCTCTTGACCTTGTGATCCACCCGCCTCTACTGTGCTGTAGAAACGTATTCTGACCTTTAGAGAGCGAAGTTTAAACGAAATACAGTGGGGGCCGGAGCCACGGAGTCATTCTTAGTCAAAGTTTAACACAGGATTCTACTTAGGGTTAGAGGAGGGGAGGAAGACCCATTTATGGAGTATCTCCTCTGGCCTGTACTCTGTGCTAAGCATATTTAAATCCTTAGAAATCTCCCAGCAGAAGGCCTTGAATGGAGCATGTGCATGGCTAATTTTGCAGCTATGAATGCAGGCGCTGAGAGGGTCTCGTCCAGGGTAATGAATGCCAAAGGAAGGTATGCGAGGCCCGCTGGTGTTTTTGCTATGCCACGCTTCTCCAAAACATGTACTTGTCCTTATCATACTGGAAGAATCCAAGAGAGGTTAGAGACAAGAAACTGTCATGCTGAATACATTGGCCTCTGCCCTCTATGTTCTGGAATTCCCCGGAGCTGGGCAAGTCTTCCAGTCCCCACCTTTATCTTCTGACTGCTGGCCCTGCGTCCGCTCTGTAACAAGCTCCAGCAGACACTCGCTCTCCTTCCTGTGCGGGCCCGGCCACCTGCCTTGCTGCCGATGTTTTATTTGACCCTCCTCCCTCCTCTCCACTGTAATAAACACTTTAAATTCTTGTTGGGAAGAGGATATGGGATGCCAAATTGGATTAGTAAGTGAGAACTCAAAATCAAAATTACGCAGATCAAATTTTACCCCAGTCAATACAAACAGAACAACAAAAACTTAACATATTTAAAACAAAAACACATGATTACACTTCTGATATGCTAAACTTACAGTGAAACCTTAATTAGCCAGGCCTGCACTCATTGGTACTCTGAATAACTGGAATTAATTTTTCTTCCTGATTCTATTTTTAAGCAGAAGAAGCAATTGACAGCTGACGTGCACCCACTGCTGACTGGACGGAGCAAATTCCAGGCTATGTCCTGGAGCTGGGCTCTGTCGCCCAGCCCTTCCGTAACCTCAACTTTCTCCAGCTGGGAAACTCTTTTATGTGCCTGTTAAGTTTTATTTTAAATATCTTTGCGACGGGAAATGTCTTCCCAAACCGCATAGCTTGTCCCACTTTCCTTTAAAACCCCGGATACCTTCATACGTATCTCCCTCTACTCCAGTGCGCCCCACTCTGAATGGCCATCATGCTGATATGTCTGTTTTTCTGTGCATGTTACAAGAGCACAGCACAAAGACGGCGCTTAAAGAGTGCCTGTTTCAAATAATAATTGGGGGAATAAAGGGAAAACAGAGATCTTTTCTACATTCTTTTTTTTTCTTTTGAGACAGGGTCTCGCTCTGTTGCCCAGGCTGGAGTGCAGTGGCACAATCTTTGCTCCCTATAACCTCTGTCTCCTGGCCTCAAGCTATCCTCCCACCTCTGCCTCCCAAGTAGCTGGGACTACAGGCGCACACCACCGTGATCAGCTAAGGGTTTTAAATTTTTTTTGTAGAGATGAGGTGTCACTATATTGCCCAGGCTGGTCTTGAACTCTTAAGCTCAAGCGATCTTCCTGCCTTGGGCTCCCAAAGTGCTGAGGTTGCAGGTGAGAGCCACCGCACCCAGCCTTCCTGTATTCTGTCTCTATCCACACTGCTGTGCTTTGGTGCTGAATTTCAGAAGGATGATACAGCAGGTATCACCCTCAGTTTCAGCTACCTGCCATCAACTGTGGTCTGAAAATATGAAACGGAAAATTCCACATATCAACAATCAATACCTTTTAAATTGTGAGCCATTCCAAGTAGCTACGAAATCTTGTGGCATCCCTCTCCATCTCCCCCAGGACGTGAATAATCCCTTTGTCCAGCCCATCCATCCACATGCTGTCTACACTACCTGCCAGTTAGTCACTTAGAAGCCATTTCAGTGATCACATTAAAAATCCCTAGTGTACATCAGAGGGGCACAGTGTCTCATGCCTGTAATCCCAGCATTATGGGAAGCCGAGGTGTGTGGATCACAAAGTTAGGAGATCAAGACCATCCTGGCTAACACAGCGAAACCCCGTCTCTACTAAAAATACAAAAAATTAGTTGGGCGTGGTGGTATGTGCCTGTAGTACCAGCTACTTGGGAGGCTGAGGCAGGAGAATTGCTTGAACCCAGGAGGTAGAGGTTGCAGTGAGCCAAGATGACGCCACTGCACTGCAGCCTGGGCGACAGAGTGAGACTCTGTCTCAAAAAAAAAAAAATCCTTATTGTATATCTACTCCCTGCCATTTCTACATCCACTGGGGTCTTGGAACACATGCCCCTCAGATAATGGAGGACTACTGCACTGTAATTATCTAAATGGATAAAGATTAAATGAATTATGAATTCAGTATAACTGAGAGCTAAATAAGGATGCTAAGTTATAATGCATCCCATAAAGGTGTTCACGTACTGCCTGGCATCAGGAAACAGTGGTTAATAGTGAGCATCACTTGTAGTTAATATCGCTGTTCCATTAATAAAAGCATTCTTATTCCTAGACACTCAGTGACTTTAGATATCGCTACTCTTAGACTAGCATGCACCATCCATCATACTTCGAAGACCCTGACAGAAAGCACGTGTAAGCCCTCGGCAAGAAGGCGGAACAACCGAATCCTGGCCCAAGTCCTTGTCAGGAGCAGGGTCCTTTGCTCCTGGTTGCATTCACCCTGAGCAGTGTCGTCCACATGGAGACACACTCATCATCGAAGACCAAGCTGGTCTCCCAAAACCAGCATATTTTATACAACCATACCTGTTCATGGAGGTGAAATAAGAGGCGTGTAAAACAAGACTTTATTATCGTTATGATACACGGTACATTATTCTTTTCTTTTCCTTTTTTGATGGAGTCTTGCTGTGTTGCCCAGGCTAGAGTGCAGTGGTGCAATCTCGGCTCATTGCAATCTCTGCCTCCCAGATTCAAGCAATTCTCCTGCCTCAGCCTCCTGAGTAGCTGGGACCACAGGTACTCGCCACCCACACCTGGCTAATTCTTATATTTTTAGAAGAGGCGAGGTTTCACCATGTTGGCCAGGCTGGTCTCAAACTCCTGACCTCAGGTGATCCGCCCGGCTTGGCCTCCCAACATGCTGGGATTACAAGCGTGAGCCACCATGCCCAGCCTATTATTTTCTATTGTGTTCTATTTTCTTTTTGTTTTAAGCCAGTCATAACTCAGCAAATTGATTTCAGTATCCAATGATGGGTCAAGACTCAGGCATGAAGAAACCTACAGTCTAAAACCCACTAAATAAGCAGTGGGTATGTCAACGAGCCTAACTGATTCCTGACCGCTGTGGAGAAGGAATACTACACTGTAGGAGAGAGCTTGGTCACTGCCTCTATATTTTGATTCTGCCCAGTGATATTTACCAGGTTTTATTTCGTGTTCCTAGAACCAATATTACTGCCAATACCACCACAGCAGGGGAACACTTTAATACAACAAAAGCAAATGATATTTAATTTGCATTATACTCATACAATAAGAAATAGACCTTCCAGGGGAGATGCATTCAATGGTTATTCTCAAACATTTAAAGGAATGACAGAAACCACAATGCCTGCCATCGAAGATGGCAATGCACCACCCTGGGCCCCACTCACAAAACTTGACACAACCCGTTTTATTCCCAGTTGTCATTTTAGAAACTGTCTTTTTTGTTTTATTTTGATTTTTAAGATGGAATCTTTTTCTGTCACCAGGCTGGAGTACAGTGGTACAATCTCAGCTCACTGCAACCTCCAGCTCCCAGGTTCAAGTGATACTCCTGCCTCAGCCTCCCGAGTAGCTGGGACTACAGGCGAGCGCCACAACACCCAGCTAATTGTTTGTACTTTTAGTAGAGATGGGGTTTCATCATGTTGCCCAGGATGGTGTCTATCTATCCACTGACCTCGTGATCTGCCCACTTCAGCCTCCCAAAGTGCTGGGATTACAGGCGTGAGCCACTGCACCCGCCGTCATTTTATAAACTGTCAATCATCCAGAATATACACTTCCCTTTCAAAATGTGATGAATCATTCTTGGGGTAACCTCTCTTTCTTTCCCCTTTTTAAAAAATATAACACAATAACATCAAACAATCTCTTCTTTTTGAATGTTATCACCTTAGAGATGGAAAACATCAGACTTGAAAACGGGATCTTCTGGGAGGGCTGCTACAGTGGATAAATGTGTCCACGTGCCCACATGTTTACTGGTCCCTAGCCATTTTCACTCAGTGTCTCCTACAAAAACTAACATAATAATGATCATGATGACAATGAAGTCATATTTCTATTCCAGCAATGATGGCGGCCTGCTGACTGCAATTAGCTACATTTATGTGAAATGCTGGTAACAGCCAGGGCTTTTACATAAACAATATTCTACTTTTTAACCTTACCCTCATTAGGCTTCTTCTTAAAATTATTCCTAAAAGGCTGGAAAAAAGAGGATGAATATCGCACAGCGGTAGACATACCTGTGGTAAGAGTTAATAAACTCCACTAATTGGGTCTTTTGAATGATTTGCCCTTTGCACATTTACACCCTCCCCCACACACACATACATTTCAAAAAGCTGGGAAATTATTCCTAGTATTGGGTGACTTTTGGCTCACCAAGAAGAGTGACTCAAGTATCCAACTGTGAATGATTCATCTATGGAATGCATACCTTTGAATACATATGAGAGTTTACTTTGGGACAGCTTTTCCTTTCTCCTTTATTGAACTCAAATTTCTCTCTCTTTTTATTCCCCCAAGATGGATTCTTGCTCTGTTGGCCAGGCTGGAGTGTGGTGGCGCAATCTCAACTCATTGCAACCTCCACCTCCCAGGTTTAAGAGATTTTCCTGTCTCAGACTCCCGAGTAGCTGGGACTACAGGCACACACCACCATGCCCAATTTGTATTTTTAGTAGAGGCAGGGTTTCACCATATTGGTCAGGCTAGTCTCGAACTTCCGACCTCAGGTGATCCACATGCCTCTGCCTCCCAAAGTGCTGGGATTACAGGCATGAGTCACTGCACCCGGCCCACTCAAAGTTGTCTTTAGAAGTATCTGGGTGCCATATGAAAGGTGCTGCTGCTGTCTGACAGAGCCGTTAACTATGCCTCATTGCTGGGCCTGTGCAATGGCAGTGTCTATTGCTAACATATTAGCAGTTGACCTAAGTCACCAGGAGCCAAGACAGCTGCGGGACTGAACTTCCATGGTCTGTGGGTCTGGTGCCTTCTGTTCTGAGCCTTGCAAATTGGACCCATTCACAGCACTCAGTGAAATAGCAATGCAGTCATCCAATCTTTCACCCGACTCGATTCTGTGGTTGAGTGTGTAGGTCCAATAGGAATCGCACCAACGTTGTGTTAAATTCTGGAGCAACTGAGGTTATGGTATTGACTAAAATTGCTCATTATACAAATAATTGACAAATGACAGGTTTATTTTTAAAATGGTTAAACTTTAGAAAAATCTCAGGTGTATTGGACAACTACAGTGACCAGCTATAGCTTGGATGGAACCAAAGAAGAAAAATAAGATAAACTGTTTCGGAAACAACTCTGACCTACTGTAATGTAACACTGGGCATGCCTTTTACAGACTAGGCCTCAGTTTCTCTGTAATGGGGATTGTATGATTATAAAATCCCACTGGCCCCAGTTACTGGCATCATAATCTGAAGGGAACAATGCTCTCTGGCAAGAATCTCAGATAACGCGCAGTGCTGATGACCTTCAGCCCCTATGAAGCACACTGTGGAATCTCCATGAAATACCGAGATGGGACCACGTGCCCCTCTCATCCCCAGTGCTACTCATCTTCTTTACCTCCCTCTCCCCAGCTCACAGATGGCCTGGACTTAAATACCAGCTCTGCTGCTCATGGCCACGAGGCTGTAAGCAACTTATGTCCTCTGTGCACATGGTTCTCCCTCTTATAAAACTGGGCTTATCATAACTGAACCTACCTCGTATCAGGGATTTAAGAGATGAAATGAGAGACACACATAACGTGCTACGCGCAGGTGTGGCCCACACTGCCTTCATGGGAAAAGTGAGCCACTGTTATTCCTAAGAACTCGCATTTCTCCATCATTGTTTGTTCAACTTGCATTTATCGAGTGTCTTTGTTGCAAGAGGCACAGATGGAGCCTGTCTTCAAGTAGCTCCCATGAGTGTCAGAAACAGATCCCACGCCCTGTACTGTTTGCCTGAAACTTAAAAGGCTTCTAAGCCTTCGAGGTGTGGCATATTTAATAGGGGCTTAGCTTGAATATGAGAATGATTTGACAGATGTGTTTCCAACAACCTCACGTCCTCAATGTTGACCTCAGAGCTTAGGACAGATTTCACTTCCTTAGCACCAAGAGCAGCGTCCTCCACTGTCTTCTGTCGTGTGCCAGGGACAACCAGCTGTCCCTGCACGATTCCTGCTCCCCTATCATGGAACAGAATGCTGCTTCCAGAAAGTGGGTTCCCAGTCTGGGCATACATTTCCAGCACCCCCACCCCTGCCCTGTGTGTCCAATGGGGAGCCGCACAAATGAGCTCTGGCCAAGGAATGTGGGGGAGAAGTGATGTACAGTGCTTCCAGGGTCTTCCTAAACCTCCCCCCCGCCACCTGATATACTCACTTCCTTTTCCCTTCTGCTGGCTGGCTATCTATACCTATGTGCAGAACATGGCAGGATCTCGCCTGCCTGGGTCTCTGAATGCATGGCTGGAGAAGAACCCCTGGCCCACAGCCAAGCTTCCAATAGTACAGGGATGAGAAATACGCTTGTCATGTGCAGCTTCTACGATCTGGAATGTCTCCACTCTCAGAGAAAAGAACCATAGATTTCCTTTCTAGGAGTAAGTAAGTCTGGAGAATGCTCAAACTGCCTTAACTCATGGCCGCCTCCTAAAAAGAATACCGGGAAATGACGTGAAGGCCATCGGAAGACGGATAAACACTTTGAAGTGGGAAGCCCGGTAATCATCACAGACATGTCACTGAAACAGCCACACAGCCTTCAACAAAACTGAACCGAAAGGGAGTAGGCCATGCAGCCTCGGCCAGAGAGGTCTGGGACAGACCTTCGTCCCCTCGTCACCAGCACAGCCCAGACTGGAAGAAGTCTCAGGCCCTTCAGGGGTGTACTTAAAACAGGAAAATGATGACAAGCGTCTATAATTAATTATTAAAATCTTTGGAATCTGTGCAGGTTTTTTTGGGTGTGCTTTTTGTTGGTTGTTTGCAAATCACTTCAGTTTATAAATTCCACAAATAAGCCATTGGAAGTAAAAACCCTTTAGACACTAAAGAATAATCTATGAGATCCCAGCTACTTGGGAGACTGAGTCAGGAGAATCGCTTGAACCTGGGAGGCAGAGGTTGAGTTGAGATCATGCCATTGCACTCCAGCCTGGGTGACAAGAATGAAACTCTGTCTCAAAACAAAAAATAATCTACGAGCAACTTAAAAGTGGAAATATGCACCTTTAAAGAGCAGTAAACTTTCAATCACACCCCATAACAGCTTGCATCCAGCCCTTTCTCACCATTTGACTCCTTTATACCCTGACCTTCAAACTGGAAAGGAAAATGTTATGCTTTATACATCTGTGGAGAAAGATACTTAGGAATGAAAATGAGAATGGAAGTACAGTCAGTCCTCATTATTCACAGATTCCATATTTACAAATTTACCTGCTGGCTGAAACTTCTTTGAGACTTGGAAATCAATACTTGCGGCAATTCTGTGGTCATTCTTGGATATGGGAGCAGAGGGGAGACAATTCGAGTCACTGAACATGCACGGTCCAGGCCGAGGTCAAACAAGATGACACCCTGCCTTCCTGCTTCAGCTTTCCTACTGTCAACAAGCGTCCTTTCTCTGGACTATTTAGCACCATGCCTTTCCTATTTGCGTGCTTTCTGTTTGAGATTTTGTTTGAAACAGGGCCCAGGCATACTGCTACAGAGCTATCCAGTGCTCCTAAGCTTAGAAAGGCTGCGTGATATGATTGGCTGTGTCCCCACCCAAATCTCATCTTGAATTTAGTTACCTTTAATTCCTACATGTCATGGGAGGGACCCAGTGGGAGGTAATTGAATCACAGGGGCAGTTACCTTCATGCTGCTATTCTCTTGATACTGAGATCTCACAAGATCTGATGGTTTTTATAAGGAGCTTCTCTCTCTTTTCCTCAGCACTTCTCCTTCCTGCTACCATGTGAAGAAGAACATGTTTGCTTTCCCCTTCACCATGACTGTAAGTTTCCTGAGGCCTCCCTAGCCCTGTGGAATTGGGAGTCAATTAAACCTCTTTCCTTTATAAATTTCAATCTCTGGTAGGTCTTCATAAGCAGCATGAGAAGGGACTAATACACACTGCCTTATGGAGAAAATATGTGCGTTATGTAAGCTTTGTTCAGATGTGAATTATAAAGTGCTGCTGGCTGTGAATTCAATGCTAAATGAATCAATAACAAAAAGTTCATGAAAAGTAAGTATTATGGAAAAACTATGCATGAATTTCAATTTTTTTTGCACCAAAATAAATGTGTACTAACGTGTTACAACATGTTTAGACAGGATCTAGTCTGAGGCAGTAAGACGGAAAAGATGTCAGTTTGAAAAGAACTCCTATCAGAGCAACGTGAATTCTGCTAAAATTGAAGCTTGGGAGGCTGACGCGGGCAGGTTGGGAGGCGGAGGTGGGCGTATCACGAGGTCAGGAGTTCAAGAACAGCCTGACCAACATGGTGAAACCCCGTCTCTACTAAAAATACAAAAATTAGCTGGGCATGGTAGTTCATGCCTGTAATCCTAGCTACTAGGAGGCTGAGGCAGGAGAACTGCTTGAACCCAGGGGGCAGAGACTGCAGTGAGCTGAGATCATGCCACTGCACTCCAGCCTGGGCAATAGAGCAAGACTCTGTCTAAAAAAAAAAAGAAAGAAAGAAAGAAAAAAAAAACTGAAGCAAGAACAAACTGCAAATTTATGGTGATGCTTGGGTGAAGAATGGTGAAATCACTGATGCCTTATGAAAAGTTTATGTGGACAATGCCCCAAAGAAACAGCAGTTTCCAAATGAATGACTTGTTTTAAGAAGAAAAGAGATGATGTTGAAGATGAAGTCCACAGCGGCAGACCATCCACCTCAATGTAGAGGAAAAAAAATCACCTTGTTTGTGCCCTAACTCCAGAGGGCTGATGACGAACAGCAGAAACGTCAGCACCACAGACGTCTCAGTCAGTTCGGCTTACACGGTTCTGGCTGAAAAATTAAAGCTGAGTAAACTCTCCACTCGATGGGTGCCAAAACCTCGGAGCTCAGCTCCGCTTCACACAAGAGTAGGGATTTCAATGGAAATTTTCAACAAGTGGGAAGAAGGTCCTGAAGCAGTTCTTTGAAGAATTGTAAAAGGAAACAAAACACGGCTTTCCCAGTACAATGCTGAAGAAAACGGACAGTCAGAGCAACGGCTACCCAGAGGTGGAAGGCGTCCAGTCACAGCAGAAGCAGACCAGTCAACAGCCAAAGTCATGGTCACAAGGTGTTGGGACACTCAAGGCATTTTGCTTGTTGACTTTCTGGAAGGCCAAACAATACCAACTGCTTATTATCAAAGTGTTTTTGAGAAAGTTAACCAAAGTTTTAGCAGAAAAATGCCTGAGGGGGCCTCACCAGAGCACCCTTTGTTACCAAAAGGAGGCTGCTGTTCATTCCTCTCTTCAGAGAAGGGCAAGCTGGGGAGAATTTCAGTAGGAAATCATTAGGCATCCACCTTACAGCTCTGATTTGGCTCCTTCTGATTTATTTTTACTTCCTAGTCTTTAAAAAAGTCTTTAAAGGGCATCATTTTTTTTCAGCTAATAATGTGAACAAGGACTGAGCTGACATGGTTACATTCCCCTGTCCCTCAGTTCTTTAGGGATCAACTAAGTGGTTGCTATCAGCTCCTACAAGTCTCTTGAACTTGATGGGGCTGATGTTGAGAAATAAAATTCATATTTAATTTTTACCTTTTAATTCCATTTTCCCATGAACTTTTTGAAGTCTCCTCATATATTAAATGAGGTGTCTTTAAACAGACACACACATAAAACAGGTTATGTACTGACATATATAAGACAAGGTTATAAAAATGTGTTATCAGAGGCTCGAAGGGAACTAACCCTGTATTTTCCCTAGAAGCAATTCATTTATCCACCATACATGGTAACTTTCAATCTCTTAAAGATTCCAGAGGATGAGGCTATTTTTAAATTTCATTAACAACTATTATGCATCAAATAACATCACGAGTTTACACATCAAATAACACCATGTTAAACTCTTGCACAAGTATTATGTTTCTGTAGTCTAGGCACACTTAAAAACTGTATTAAGCCTGACAACAGAGTAGTATTTATAAGGTCACTACTTTTAGAAATCTTGGCCCAACCAGTACCACTGTTTCAGTAAATGGCAGCCATTCCAAGGCCACACAACTTTCCTGTCAAACCAGCAACTCTTGCCAAGTAAACTGAATGGACTTCGTAGGATTTCGTAGCCAAATGCTGAAAACTACAAGAGCTGTTTCCTGCGGAAGGCCGCCTTTTACTGCCCACAAAGCCTATTGACCCTTCACACCCCGTGGCTGTGAAATGGACACAGCCTCTACTCCAGAACCTCAGCAATGCCTGGCTAAAATCCAGACTAGAGGCAGAGGTTCGGGAACCTAGGTGGAAATGCAGGAAGGCTGCCTGTGTCAAGGGTCTTCCACTTGCCCTTGATTTTAAAAAACATCTTTGCATTTGGCTGGGTGCAGTGGCTCATACCTGTAATCCCAGCACTTTAGGAGGCCAAGGTGGGTGAATCATCTGAGGTCAGGAGTTCGAGACCAACCTGGCCAACACGGTGAAACCCTGTCTCTACTAAAAATACATAAATTAGCCAGGAGTAATGGTGGGCACCTGTAATCCCAGCTGCTCCAGAGGCTGAGGCAGGATAATCACTTGAAATGGGGAGGCGGAGGTTGCAGTGAGCCAAGATTGCACCACTGTACTCCAGCCTGGACAACACAGTCAGACTCCGTTGCCAAAAAAAAAAAAAAAAAATTTGCATTCTCAAAATACTTAGCAAAGCTGCTGCTGAAGTTGAACCTAGTCTCCTATACTCAACCTCTGTTGCTTTACATTTAGCAATGAAGTAACAAGACAGAAGTTAAAAGTAGAGAAACATTTTCTGGTCCCTAGAGAATCTGGAGACAAATTCTAGTCTGTTTCCAGCTCTGGTTCTTGGACAAAAGAAAGGCTGAATCATTGTGAGAGATTTTAGGACTATTTAATTCAAATTTGACTCCATATTTCCTCTAAATTCTGGGTGAATCTGTTTGTTATAAATACACCCTGCTTTCACCCATACCTTCCACTGACTGCCCTTAAGGCGGACTATTTTTTAAGTCAAATTCTTATTGAATTCAGTGTCATTTTTTCTTCTAAGTTCAGTGAGAAGTCATACAAGTGTGACAGCAAGCACTGCTTAGCTGGGAACTCTCTGATCCACTTTGAAAGGGTCTAGGCAGATAAACATCCTAGAATATTAAAGAAGACTGCCAAGATGGAGAAGTTTCTAAGCATGAACTGTGTGTATTTATAGAAAATTGACAAACCTTCATAAGCTATTTTCTTCGAAGGTCCCATTTTCCTATGAAAGCAAGAATTTGAAATTTATTACTAAAATTACTTGTTCTATTGAGCAGAAAATTCTAAGGCTTCCAAATACAATGAAGAAGAACATCAAGCAGAGTTCTGTCAGTAATGGCAGCTATTAGAGAATGATGTTTTCATCCATTAATACAATTCCTGTTGAACATGAATATGAATATACAACTGAAGGAGATGGCTATTTGTGAAAGCATTCTGAGTCCTGGGATAATGTTTGTTTTTTTTTTTTTTTTTTTTTGAGACGAAGTCTCAATCTGTCACCGAAGCTGGAGTGCAGTGACGTGATCTCAGCCTGCTGCATCCTCCGCCTCCTGGGTTCAAACGATTCTCCTGCCTCAGCCTCCTGAGTAGCTGGGACTACAGGCATGCGCCCCCATACCCAGCTAGTTTTTGTATTTTTAATAGATACGGGGTTTCACCATGTTGGCCAGGCTGGTCTCTAACTTCTGACTTTGTGATCCGCCCACCTTGGCCTCCCAAAGTGCTGGGATTACAGGCGGGAGCCACCGCACCTAGTCATTTTCTTTTTCTTTTTTGTTTTTTGAGATGGAGTCTTGCTCTGTCACCCAGGCTAGAGTGCAGTGGCACCATCTCTGCTCACTGTAACCTCCACCTCCCGGGTTCAAGCAATTCTCTTGTCTCGGCCTCCCAAGTAGCTTAGACTACAGTTGCACGCCACCATGCCCTGCTAATTTTTTGTATTTTTAGTAGAGGCAGGGTTTCTCCATGTTGGCCAGGCTGCTCTTGAACTCCTGACCTCAAGTGACGTGCCCACTTCGGCCTCCCAAAGCGCTAAGATTATAGGTGTGAGCCACCACGCCTGGCCAGTCTTTGCTCTTAAGGCCTTCAACTGATGAGATTAGGCCTATCCACATTATAGAGGGTGATCTGCTTTACTCAAAGTCCACTGATTGAAACATTAACCACAGCAGTATCCAGCCTAGTGTTTGACCCAACGAGTGGGTACCATGCTTCAGCCATGTTTTCACATAAAATTTGTCATCACAGGCCAGGCACGGATGTAATCCCACCACCTTGGGAGGCCGAGGCAGGCAGATCACGAGGTCAGGAGGTCGAGATCAGACTGGCCAATATGGTGAAACCCCGCCTCTACTAAAAATGCAAAAATTAGCCAGGCATGGTGGCACGTGCCTGCAATCCTAGCTACTCAGGAGACTGAGGCAGGAGAATTGCTTGAATCCAGGAGGTGAAGGTTGCAGTGAGCTGAGATCGAGCCACTGCACTCCAGCCTGGGCAACAGTGTGAGACTCTGTCTCAAGAAAAAAAAAAAAAAATTGCCATCACAGCTCCTTCAAGCAGGACCCCAGCCTGTCATATTCACTGCTAATTCCTATTACCTACAATGGTGGAAGATGCTCAATCTCTGTGTGGTCACAGGTGAGTGAATTTCTTTCCTGGGAATTGCTTATGCCCTTTGACTCTCCTAGTTAAGCAGCTTACACTTTCCTTCCGGATTTGTAAAGAGCACTTTAATTAAAATAAGAAGTAACGCTTTGTCAGTTAAATGTTTTTCCAACATATTTCTTGTTTCCCTTTATTTTAAAATTGTTTTTAGCTATGGAGAAATGTTTTCTTTCATTTTTGTGAAATCAAGGTTATCATTATTGTTTATGGCTTCTGAGTTGATGTCATGCTTAGACAGGTTTATTGCAACTCCATATAATAAACAGTGTTATGACATTTCATGCTTTATCATTTTAGAGTTAAATCTTAGGTACATCTAGAATTGATTTTGTATGAGAACGCAAGGTAAACGTCTGTTTTCCTTCGATTAGTTGCACTGGAGCCACTGCGGTACACTGAGTGAGAGCTGGACGGGCACTGGGCGACTCTGTGCCTCGCCGAGGAAAAATAACTAAACATGGGCAAAGTAATCTTAAGAAGCGGAGAGGCAAAATGTCATCGTATGCATTTTTTGTGCAAACTTGTCAGGAGGAGCATAAGCGGCAGCACCCAGATGCTTCAGGCAGCTTCTCAGAGTTTTCTAAGAAGTGCTCAGAGAGGGGGAAGACCACGTCTGCTAAAGAGAAGGGCAAATTTGAAGATATGACAAAGGCGGACAAGGCTGGTTATGGGAGAGAAACGAAAACCTATATTCCTCCTAAAGGGGAGACAAAAAAGAACTTCAAGGATCCCAATGCACCGAGAGGCTTCCTTCGCCCTTTTTCCTGTTCTGCTCTGAGTATCACATCCAAAAATTAAAGAAGAACACCCTGGCCTGTCCATTGGTGATGCTGCAAAGAAACCGGGAGAGATGTGGAGTAACACTGCTGCAGACGACAGGCAGCCTTATGAAAAGAAGCCTTCGAAGCTGAAGGAAAAGCACGAAAAGCACAGTGCTGCATATGGAGCTAAAGGAAAGCCTGCTGCGGCAAAGCAGGGAGTTGTCAAGGCTGAAAAAGCAAGAAAAAGAAGAGGAGAAAGAAGAGGATGAGGAGGAAGATGAAGATGAAGATGATGAGGACGAATAAGTTGGTTCTAGTGCAGTTTTCTTCTTGACTATAAAGCATTTAACCCCCTGTACACAACTCGCTCCTTTTAAAGAAACGAATGGAAATGTAAGGCTGTGTGAGATTTGTTTTTAAACTGCACAGTGTCCTTTTTTGTATAGTTAACACACTACCGAATGTGTCTTTAGATAGCCCTGTCCTGGTGGTATTCTCAGTAGCCACTAAGCTTGCCTGGTACAGTACGGGGGTTGTAAATTGGCATGGAAATTTAAAGCAGGCTCTTGTTGCTGCACAGCACAAATTAGTTAGTTATCTATGGGGATGGTAGTTTTTTCATCTTCAGTTGTTTCTGATGCAGCTCATACGAAATAATTGTTGTTCTGTTAACTACATACCACTTTGTAATTGCAAAAAAAAAAAAAAAAAAAAAACAGTTGCAGCTGTTTTAACGTTCTGAATGCTTCTAGGTAAATACAATTTTTAAAAAAATTACTTGCGCTATTTATTAAACCATCTACCTTTCCTACTGGCCTGAAATATTTTCATTAACGTATGCCAAATTGTGTATATGTGTGTACTCTTGCATAACTGAGGGGGAGCATCTATGTCTGAACTCTTGTCTTCTGATTTGTCTTGCATCAATAGCACAACAGAAGAAGCAGGTGACGTTCTATTACCAGATTATTCGATAGGCTAATTTTGCAGCTGAAATCAACTATGGAGAGGCCACACAACGCCTGCTGTGTGAAATCAAACAGGTGTTCTTAACAGAGCCCTGTGTGATAGAGAAAAACAATTCAACCAGTTGGCTTAAATAATTTTCCCTTTAACAAAAAGTCATGAGCAAAACAGAAGCTGCCAGATCTGCACTGTCTTTCTTCGGAATCAAAGATGACATCATTAAACTATGTCAGTCATAAAACCCAATGTGTGCTAGACAGGAAGGGCAGAGGCGGTCCCGCAGCTGCAGAAGAATCAGTATCACTTGCCTTCATTGTTGCTGGCCACCTCAACATTGATACCATGGGGTGTAATTTATGTGTAATAACATGCACATAAATGTAATGCAAGTTACATGTAAATTTACATGTAAATGTTGGTTATTCAAAGCTTTCTCCCCATCCTCCCCTTCACTTTATTCACAGAGGGGATGCACCACATATATTGCATATTAAAATATAGAAAACTTCAGCCCTGTGGCATATATCCAACCTCTCTTGTCCACAGAGTTTCCCTCCCCGTAAACAAGTGCCAGCTCACAGCACCATGGAGGCTGCCTTCCTATCTCCTGCCATCGCATGCACCTGTCCAGTTTCCAGAAAGCCCACCTCCCCGGCCCTTCTTCTGTTTCAAGCATCCCTTTACAGTTAGTCTTCAATAATCTGAGAGAAAGAAAGGGCAAGTTTCCAGATACCCTCTTTGATGTTTCAGAGGATTCGTGGTTTAGCCACGCAGGTGTGACTGTTTGCATTATGAAACTATGGTGTTGACTTGTCATCTCTGACTTGACTTTGTGTAACTGTGCCCCCAGCCAACAGCCAAAAAGGACTCCCTGTGGCTAAAATGAGACACATGAAAAACAAAACCCAATGGCTGTAACAGGGCGAGGGGTTGGTCACGTATCCCTGTGTTAACTAAGTGCCACAGGTTTTCTTTCCTGCAATTAAATAGAAACCAGCTACTAAAGAACACCGTGAAAACAAGTACAGTTAAAAATTTCCCACTGACCCCAACAGATTGCCTGACACCAGCCCCCGCAAATCCCCACGACCCACACCCCCACCATGCAGTCCTGCAGCAACTCCCAACAGAGGACTGGCCTCACAGCTTTACAGACATTCTTTCCTAATAAACGGTCGCAGACCGTCAGCCAGTTTGAGCCAGCTTAGAGAGACTGACACAAACTGTGTCTGCAGTTCATCTTCTGACATAGAGAGCCAAAGTCTACCTCCTTTAAGACCTATCCTCAAAGTGAACATGAGATGCATGTTATATATACATTTATCTACTACGCAGGCACTTGACCTCCCTCAAAAATATTCATAGATTTCCCCCAAATCTACTAAATATGTATGTAAGACAGGTCTCTCTCTTTTTTTTCTTTTTCTTTTTTTTTGAGACAGAGTTTTGCTCTTGTTGCCCAGGCTGGAGTGCAATGGCATGATCTCGGCTCACTGCAACCTCTGCCTCCTGGGTTCCAGAGACTTTCCTGCCTCAGCCTCCCACATAGCTGGGATTACAGGCATGTGCCACCATGTCCAGCTAAAGTCAGGTCTCTTAAGGCACAAATACCAGCTTTGCCCTCCCTTCTACGGGATGTGCTTCTGTTTTACGCTGGAGGCTGTCTCTCCAATCTATAGTTTCTTACAGAAAATAACTCTTTTCCTCTACAAATCTCATGGTCTTTTATTAACGACTTCAATAATAGACACTGAAATATGAAATGACTCAATACGCAGTGCATGTAACAATGGCTGGCACAGGAAGGGCTCCAGAATGTGGCTACTTCTATTTTTGGCAGCCCTTCAGGTCATCAAATCTACGGTCATGTGAGACAGGTGCTCCACGCAAAGTGAAGTGATCGGGTCCACATGGAGAAGGAAGAGAAATGACCATGCACGGGGCCCGGGGCCAGTATTCAGGTTACAGGACAGTGTTACCATCAACACTAAGTCACAAAACAATATGCATATTTGCCAGCACCCATAATCTCTGTACATTACAGCTCTCTGTATATTAATGTCTTATTTACTTTGTATAAACTTTTCCATCAAAGGATGAACCCAAACCGAAATGAACCATGAAAATGAACTCACCCAGCACAGACCTCATTTCTTCCCACTTAATAATAAGCTGAATATAAAGACATTTTAAGCGGTAAACAGCAGGCTCAGTTCAAGCCAATTCTTAATATCTACTCTTGTGTGAAAACCACTTTATAGATACTTTTACCTGAGATTTCTGTCCAAATGCACTTTTTGTTTGAGATGGAGTATCACTTTGTTGCCCAAGCTGGAGTGCAGTGGCGCGATCCTGGCTCACTAGACCCTCCACCTCCCGGGTTCAAGCGATTCTCCTGCCTCAGCCTCCCAAGCAGCTGAGATTACAGGCATGTGCCACCATGCCCGGCTAATTTTTTTGTATTTTTAGTACAGATGGGGTTTCACTATATTGACCAGGTTGGTCTCAAAACTCCTGACCTCGTGATCTGCCCGCCTCCATCTCCCAAAGTGACGGGAGTATAGGCGAGAGCCACCGTACCCGGCATTCAAATGCATTTTAAATGTGGGATGGGGGTGAGAGAGAAATACTTCTTTATGAAGCAGATGGCCAAACACTAAAAGGAGAAACAGGTTACTAAAGGGTATACTTAACCAATTAACATCGATTCAGCTCTGTTTGAAAGAGCAGGGGTGGGCAGGAGGAGAGAATGGAGTAAGTGAGTAAAGCTGGTTGCTTAGGGAAACCTCCTATGGACACAGATAGTCACCCCAAAGCATGAGCATCATCACCCTCCTTTCAGTTAAGCCCAAGTTGTACGAAGCAGGAACGCAATGGATAGAACGCCATCTTCCCGCTTCTAAACATTCTACAGACTGAAAAAAAGGGAACTCCATGTTTTCTCTCTAAGAATCCTGAGTCGTCTTCTCAAAAATCTGAAAGAATGGGCTAGGGTGGTGGCTCACGCCTGTAATCCCAGCACTTTGGGTGGCTAAGACAGGCAGATCACCTGAATTCAGGAGTTTGAGACCAGCCTGACCAACACAGTGAAACCCTGTCTCTACTAAAATACAAAAATTAGCCAGACATGGTGGCACCTGTAATCCCAGCTACTCGGGAGTCTGAGGTAGGAGAACTGCTTGAAGCTGAAAAAGACTGCAGTGCACTCCAGCCTGGGCAACAAGAGTGAAAACTCTGTCTCAGGAAAAAAAAATTCTGAAAGAATGCAACAAATTTCAGAGGCATCTGAGGGTAAACTAAGACGTGAGGGTTCTGGAAATTAAAGGAATGCTAGGTCCTTGAAGGACTTGCACAACTTCACCACCTCCTTTGTGGATCTCAGGGTTCAGAAGGAGTTTTCTCCCCAAACATGACAAGAAAAATCTGGTCAAATTAAGGCCCCAAATTTTATGGAGCTGGTTGTAATTCTTTAAATCTTTCTCTTCTGTAAGTACCTTTTTTTCCCCCAGAGGGTAAATAGAAGTTAGTAATAAGATTAGTTTGTATTTATTCATATTTCAATAAATAATTGTTTTTTGGGGATGAAAGCAGAACTATGTTGCTAGGTGCTATTACATAGGATTCGGTCATTCATACTAACCAGATCTCGGCCAACTGATCCACATACGTGTGACCATAAGCCACGTATTCACCCAGTACCCAGGAGAGACTGTAGGCCAAGAAGGAACTAAACAGGTCCTCAAAGGGCAGACTAGAAAATGTAATGACACATGTCACAAGGATATTACCTTTTACTAAACAAATTAGAATGTAAAATACTTTGTAAGCAGAGCCAGCATGAAATGGATATTTCATTCACCTTAATTCCCTGCTGTTTTGTGTCATGCCCATTTTTAGTAGGCAGGGGTCATTTGTTTTCAACTAAGTTTAACACCCAGATCAGAGACCTACAGATATAGGTCACTCATCAGCTGTATTTATTGCTATACTCAAAGTCTATTGATCACTCAAACCAAAACATGCTGTTGTTGGGCTGATGGGCCAAGACATTCCTGAGACCCTGAGAACGTCTCAGGAGTAAAGAACAGGAGGTATATTGGCAAGAAAGCACAATCTATTTTAGCCATAAAGCTCATCAGTGGGAAGACGAGTTCCTGACACTGCAGCCTGTAGCAGCTGTGAACTTCAACGTCCCCTCCTTTCTATTTGTCTCTGGAATTGAGAGACTGGCTTTGCTTTCGGTCAGTGGTTCTCTGGTTTGCACTGTGGCAAATGGTGCTTCCTGTCCTAGTGTAATGCCTTCCACCCTTTGTCTTGGATGCTTCTGAGCTGTACATATGCCTTTGGTTTAAAGATTTCATCATGTGAGAATGTAATTTAGTTAGAAGTCAGACGCCAGTCAAGACCATCCATCAGCCACTTTACATTACAACAAAATTAAGAGCTCATCAACTCACAGAGATTCCACAATCATATATTAAAGTCATAATGGGAATCAAACTGCATCTTTTCATCTATTACAAATGTAAAACCCAGTAGGGAGAGAACAGATGTAAAAATTTCTGGCACAGTTTCGGGGCGCAACGCAGGAGGCATCGTGTTAAAAGGCACTTTGTCAAAACATACCGTGTAATTTTTTTTTTTTTTTTCTGAGCAGAGAATCAATAAATCAAAGAGAATGGCTGGTCCTGCCTGAATCAACATAAATTGTTCAGTGAGATAATTAAAGACCTAAGTCACTAAGGGCTCAGTACTTAGGCTGATATTAAAAATGAATGTGTTCTGAGAGCGGACCTCTTCAGATCTGTCTATTTCAAGTATGATATTACACAACCCTGCAACTCCCCCCCTCTCAATCACATCTCTCTACCGAGGAAGATTTTAGGCTCTGATTGTGCCAGCAAAATGATTTTTTTTGTCATATTGATAACTGACTCTCACTGCTGTGAGAGTTACTGGTGCTGGGAAAATAATTACTATTCGACGTGGGTAGTAAAAGATCCAGTCTGCTGGAGGAAACCAAAGGTTTTTATGGATCTTTTTATGAACCAAAAGGTTTTTATGGGAAGCAATTTTTACAATTAAGCCTTAAAGTCATGGAAAGAAGTATAAATAGAGCCTGTTTAAGTTTTTAATGTGGTAAAAAACTCAAACAGTACAAGTGTATACAGTAAAAAACATTTGCTTCCCACTCCAAACACCCAATCTTCCCTCTGAGAATCAAGCCTTAGCAGTTTTCTATATATTCCTCCAGACACTTCCTGTACAAATGAGGAGATAGCTTTCTATATAACTCTGTTTTAAACCATAAATAAAAGTATATATAGCTGGGCATGGTGGCTCATGCCTGTAATCCCAATACTTTAGGAGGCGGAGGCAGGTGTATCATTTGAGGTCAGGAGTTCGAGACCAGCTTGACCAACATGGTGAAACCCTGTCTCTACTAAAAAAAAAAAAAAAAAAAAAAAAGGCCGGGAACAGTGGCTGACACCTGTAATCCCAGCACTTTGGGAGGCCGAGGCAGGCAGATCATGAGGTCAAGAAATCGAGACCAAACTGGTCAGCATGGTGAAACCTTGTCTCTAGTAAAAATACAAAAAAAAAAAATTAGCTGGGCATGGTGGCGTGTGCCTGTAGTCCCAGCTACTCAGGAGGCTGGGGCAGAAGAATTGCTTGAACCCAGGAGGCAGAGGTTGTGGTGAGCCGAGATTGCACCACTGCACTCCAGCTTGGCAACAAAGCGAGACTCTGTCTCAAAAATAAATAAATAAATAAATAATTAGCTAGATGTGGTGGTGCACGCCTATAGTCTCAGCTACTTGGGGGCTGAGGATGGAGAATTGCTTGAACCTGGGAGGTGGAGGTTGCAGTGAGCCAAGATCAAGATCGTGACATTACACTCTAGGCTGGGCAACAGGAGTAAAATTTTGTCTCAAAAAAAAAAAAAAAAAAAGAAGAAAAGTATATACTACTAGAACGCCATGCACAGCACTTATTCATTAACATCTTATCTTTGCAATCATTCCATATCAGCACATACAAAGTTACCTTATTCAGGGCATATTCCCAAATATGTACCTGGCATAGATGATGTCACTGTCAACGTGTAAACAATGTTAACTTCCAAACAGACTAAAGTGAGCAGCAAAGAAACTTAGAAACATCCCGAACCCCTGCAACTCCTGCTGTTCCAACTGGTAGTTGCACATTTCAAGGCTGTCACTCTAGCGACTGTGATTCTAATCCAGAAAACTGTGTCTTTATCTACACAGTGAATGTATCAGCTCTCTGGGCCACAGCAGAGGGGGCAGCTGTAGTCTGGAAGCGCTGGAACAAAGTAATTTGCACTTGAAGGGCAGAGCAGGCCCACCTAAGCCTCATCATATCCTGCACTTTCCTGAAGAGTCAAAAACTCCCATTACTCCATCACTGCCCGCTTCTCTGTTCTGAAAGTGAGAGTCTGTTTCTAGGCGCTCGCCAGTCCTTAATCTTCCATGACTTGTTTCCACTGGAAAATGCCATCCTTTCTCTCTCCATCTTTCCAGCCCATGATGACTGAAAACAGGGAGACAGTGAATCACCAACGAGAAGGCCTGGGGTGACTTTTCTGAATAAAAATATGCATAATTCAGCAGCTGGAGAACTATTCCTGGAAACAGATGATGAACAGCCCAGGCCCTTCATAAAGGGCTGGGATCAATTTCCTACCGGTGAAGCAAGTCGAACTTTCAGGAAGGCAGATCTTTGACCCAACTTAATATTGAAGCTATTACTGAGTCCTGGTGGCTCTTCCGAACGTGAGAGGCACAGTCCCTCAGCAATGAGACCTTGTAAAAGATATAGAAACTCGGGCACATCTGGTGTTTCCCCATAGTTCTAACACATATCTACAACCAAAGGTTGCAATTCTAGGACAGCTGAGGTAGTAATGACTATTGTTTTTGTTTGTTTGTTTTTTGGGACAGTCTTGCTCTGTCGCCCATGCTTCAGTGCAGTGACACAGTCTCGGCTCACTGCAACCTCCGCCTCTCGGGTTCAAGAGATTCTCCTGCCTCAGCCTCCCGTGTAGCTGGAATTACATGCGTGTGTCACCACGCCCGGCTAATTTTTGTATTTTTAGTAGAGATGGGGCTTCACTACGTTGGCCATGCTGGTCTCAAACGCCTGACCTCAAATGATTCACGCCCCTCAACCTCCCAAAGTGCTGGGATTACAGACGTGAGCCACCGCCCCCAGCCAGTAATGGCTATTGTTAAACAAACTTTGGAAGAGAAGGCTTAACTCTTTAGGAACCTTTGAAAGACATTATTTACTTACAGACCTTGTTGGACTCCCGGGGGGCAGCTACTCTCCTCTGATTCTACTTGAAGCATTAGATATGAACCACCCTGGATAAACGTTTGCCTGTTTTATACAGTAAACTTTGTTTCTAGAGTTTAAAGATCTTGACACTAAATAAATAGCACAACGACTGGAAAAAAATTGGCCCAACTCCCAACATCTTCTGAATATATTCTCTTAGTTTTTTCTTTTCATTACAAGAGTTACAAATAGGGATGTATAATATGTATTTACACAAGAAGCTGACCAGTCACATCATCTTTACCTACCACGGCTACAGAAACTTGTTCAATTCATACTGTGATGTGATTTTTTAAAAACAAATGATCGAGGCCAGGCATGGTGGCTCACACCTGTAATCCCAGTACGTACTTTGGGAGGCCAAGGTGGGTGGATCACATGGTCAAGAGATCAAGACCATCCTGGCCAACACGGTGAAACCCCGTCTCTACTGAAAACATACAAAAATTAGCTGGCCGTAGTGGCGTGTAGTCCCAGCTACTCGAGAGCCTGAAGCAGAAGAATTGCTTCAACCTGGGAGGCAGAGGTTGCAGTGAGCCGAGATTGCGCCACTGCACCCCAGCCTGGTGACAGAGCAAGACTCCATCTCTAAATAAATGAATGAATGAATAAATAAATAATTGCTTAAAAATCATGTTAAAATAGTCCCATGATTTGGATACCTTTTATTATTTAGACCATGAATGTATCATCTTCCAGTATACTGAGGAATATTTTTTTAAAAATTAGTTACCTTCTTTGAGGAGCCTTACCAAGGGCTTATAACCTGCAGTACCTGGAGCCTTTTCTTTCCAAAGAACTTGGCATAATTCAGCAGAAAATATCCTGGCTGTGACTACTTCTGAGATACCCCCTTCTCTGACCTAAAACAGTTTCTCTCCTTTTCCATCACATCCGGCCCTAAGAGAGGTGCCGCTGGCTATCACCGATCCATCTACTGAAAACATCTGTCAACTCAAAGTTCTCCTCTCTCCAAAGGAGCCTCTTCAAATGCTAAGATGCTAGAAAACACCTCTCTGACTTGTGGTCTGCAGCACAAACTGGCCTCTGGGCTCCACAGCGAGTGTATACTAGAGATGTCTGTACACACCACTACTCTCAAAGACAAGAAATTCCCTGTCCTTCATTTTTGCTATTCCTTATGGCTTAATTTGTCTGTTTTAAAGGCATTAAATGTCACATTTGGATGCAATGAAACATCATTTTCCGAGTGCACTCATGCATCTATGATGAGTGAAAATATCATGTCTAGTTGCCCTGAAATATTTTCAGTCTCATTTGCTTAGTCACTAGGGGTCTGAGCAAGTGGGTTGATGAAAAGAAAGGCATAATGTTGAATTAACAAATTGTACTGATAGATAAGTTCGTGTTAGGGTGTCCAACACACACACACACACACACACACACACACACACACACACACACACTCCTGGATTCCTATTTACTTCATAATAATTTACTATGAACCTATTATGTACTAGGGTACTAGGCCTTGTGCATCTTGGGCCTGAAGGATGCAAAAATACTAAAACAATGATCCTGTTTTCAAGAAGCTCATAGTTACAAGAGACAGACTAGATGAGACAAGAATAAATCATGATAAAACCAGGTAAGGAGCACAGTGAAATAAGACAGGAAGTGCTGTCGCGGAACAACAGTGCAATGATATCCAGCAGTCCATCTCGAGAGGAAAAAGTGACACTGAAGGTAACAACACACCTGAAATTTTAATTTATGAATTGATAAATTGGTTTTTGTCATAATGGTAGGCTTACAAAAAGGATTTTACAGCCAGCAGCAGTGGCTTATGCCTGTAATCCCAACACTTTGGGAGGCTGAATCACCAGAAGTCAGGAGTTTGAGACCAGCCTGGCCAATATGGCAAAACCCCATCTCTACTAAAAATACAAAAAATAGCCAGACGTGGTGGCATGTGCCTGTAGTCCCAGCTACTCGAGAGGCTGAAGGAGGAGAATCGCTTGAACCCGGAAGGCAGAGGTTGTGGTGAGCCAAGATAGCACCATTGCATTCCAGTCTGGGCAACAGAGCGAGACTCAGTCTCGAAAAAATTAAAAAAAAAAAAATTAGCCAGGCATGCTGGTATGCACCTGTAATCCCACCTACTTGGGAGGTTGAGGCAGGAGAACTGCTTGAACCTGGGAGGCAGAGGTTGTAGTGAGCCAAAATTGTGCCACTGTACATTAGTCTGGGGGACAGAAAGATTCCATCTTCCAAAAAAGAAAAAAAAAAAGAATTTTATTTAATCACTATTTTTAAAAAGAATTTTCCCAAAAATTAAAATAACTTTCTATTGAAGCAAAAATTTTTTAACTTCTGTTGATTATGTAAATATCAGAAAATAACATAAGCAGCATAGTTTTGGCACATACCCACATGTTTTAATCAATTTTTTTATATATGTTTCTAAACCCATATCTGGAAAATTCATTTTTTAATATGTATTATTTTTATTTTTTCATAAAATGTTCTTCCATCTTCTTCAAAGTTGCATTTGATGATTACTAAGCTTTAAATTGTCCACACCTTCTTCAAGTGATTCTTCTCTACTGATCACAATGTTTTTAACTTGGAAAATACTCTCTACAACTGCTGCAATACTTACTTTCACAGCAAATATTGCTAAATGAGCAAATTCTAAATTGTAAATTTTTATCCAAGTATATAAGGGATTTAATCCAAGAATATAAATATATATATAATCCAACATATTTGTATAGGTACTATTATTTTGCTACCTTTCTTTGACAGGTATTACTTTTCTTTGATAAATAATTTTAACATAAAAACCTTGTCACCATTCATGATTTAATGTTTCCCCAAATTTGGATACTGCAAAATAATCAGCCTTCTCAATCTCTTTCCATTGCTGTATGGATATAAAATTATTCAATTAAAAATAGAGGCACCACAAAGACACTTTCCACAAGGCAGAATTACAGAATGTCGAAACCAACTCTTACACACCGTTTAAGCTCTCATCATTCAATTTGTTTTCTTTCTTTCTTTTGTAGGAATATATTTCAAGTTTTGTTTTCAATAATTACTATTCACTACAAACTTGAAAACCTACTGTTCGGGGCATTTAATTTGTTGAATACTTTGATTAAAGCTTCCCAACTGTTCTTTCACCAACACACCAAAATATGAGGAATTTGTTTACAAAGAAGTTTGATACTGTGTTAGTTCACCTAAACTGATTCCTAGGGTACTTCCTCAAAGACTATGGGGCAGCTAGCTTAGAATGAATAATAAATATTTGGAATAAACGAAATAGAAGATCTATCAAAAATCACAGCATAAGTGAGCAGAATCGTGCTGAGGAATGGGCTGAGATTTCATTTCATTCAGTTCTCAGCAGTGCCACTCGTCTGGCGACGCGGTTTCCCCCACAGGACCCAGCAGCCCTGCTGCAAGAGCGGAGGGTACAGGCAGGTGCACTGCGGTCAAGTGTCGCATCTGCAGAGTCAACACAGCAGGCAAAGAAGGAAAGATGCTGGCAGGAGAGTGATCACGGGGAGGCTGGAAGAGGTTTGGCTAGAGAGGGAAGCACAGGATTGGGGGAGGCACTAGGAGTTCTCAAAGTATCAGAGAACCGGCATCAAAATAAGAAATTAAGGGGTTGTTGCCAAGGAAGCTGAAGGCAGACACCCAGCGGTGGCAATCAGGATGATAGAGCTGTAGCAGCTCTGGGGAACGTCACTTTAGAGTGTGGCTGTGGAGTTGTGCTGTTTAACACAGTTTCAGGAGAGAAAATGGTCAAGGACATGGGAGGTTATGATGTGTGGGTTGTCCTGTGGACACTGACATAGTGATCCTCCCGGTGGCAGAGCTGGGGAAGGAGCTGAAATCTATGAGTCTATCACCAAAGCCCTCAATGTAAGAGGGTGATCAGAGGTCAGGAGGGGCAGAAACAAGGAAGGCAGGCCAGGAACAGAGCATGAGGCCTGAGCCGAAGTGCAGTCAAGATTTTTTATTTTTTTTGGAGAAAGGGTCTCCCTCTGTCACCCAGGCTGGATTGAAATGGCGTCATCATAGCTCACTATAACCTTGAATTTCTGGGTACAAGTGATCACGAGCAAGTATTTCTTACTTCAAGATGTATGTTGCAAAAGGGGATCTGGCAGAATTGTAACTGCCTGCTTCAAACCCGGAACCAAAGAGCCTTTGAATAATCCCAGCCACTCCCCTTCTTCCTCACGGGAAACATCAAATTTCATACACTCGTCGGGGCTGCCACGCCAGCATCATCACCAACACGTGCCATCCATACACCTCCAAGGATTCAGAGATGAGATCCAGTTTTAGAAGTACCATCTCAGGAAACAGACTTTGCTAGCAAACACAGCAAACCCAACAACTGGATTTCTAACATGCGTGCTTGTTTTTTGGAGATTTACACTGAGAAAATGGGGACAACAACATGAGACCACAGAATTTTAGACCTGAAACCTTAGGCCTGTTTAAAACAAACAAACAATTAAAAGCCCTCTGCTTTATAGATACACCCAGAGAGGCCAGGCGCTGAGCTATCACAGACCTCAGCAGAGGCAGATGGAAGCCTAGACTCTGTGGCTCTCTATTCCAGTTCATCCAGTGCTCTTATCAATTAAAAAATTCCTAAATTAATTTCCTATATAAACTCTGCAAGATCTCCCTCAAATCTCTTTCCAGATGCCTGGCAAAAATCTTCCAAATGGGAACACAAGGCAGTTTACACCGCTAGCCTCAACTCTCACGTGGTACGAGCTCCATAAATACTCGTTGAGTGAGTGAATGAATATGATGATGCATTATGATCAGTACAGATATAAGATGTTACAGAATTTTAGGAAAGAGAACATTTCTGTGGCTGGGGGTTCTGGGATGAGAGGCGATGTGTAGCTTATATTTTAGAGAGGAGCAACTGTACCTCACAATGATTGCTTTCCTTGAGGATGACCCAGCCTGCTTTAGTATCACAGGGCAAGCCCTGGTGAAGGAGACACTCTTGAGGAGAGGGTGATGAAGGTTAGCCAGGGGCATATGCTGGGGTACAGGGTGGGGCTGTGCTCCAGGCTGATGGGTGTTAAGAAGCCCGGGTGGGACTAAGGGATTTAGTCTGCTGTGGTGCTGTAAAAGACAGAAGGTCTAGATGACTGAAAGGAGTAGAAGTAGCATTACAGTAATTGGGAGACACAGCCAGGCCTGGTGGCTCTTGCCTGTAATCCCAGCACTTTGGGAGGCCAATGTGGGCAGATCACGAGGTCAAGAGATCAAGATCACCCTGGCCAACATGGGGAAACCCCATCTCTACTAAAAACACAAAAAATTAGCTGGGCGTGGTGGCGCACCCCTGCGGTACCAGCTACTCGGGAGGCTGATGCAGGAGGATCTCTTGAGGCAGAGATTGTAGTGAGCCAAGATCGCACCACTGCCCTCCAGCATGGTGACAGAATGAGACTGTGTCTCAAAAAATAAAACAACAACAACAGAAATTGGGAGACCTGAGAGAAAACCCAAACAAGGAATGTATGTATTGCATTTGCAGGGCATGAGGAAGTTAGTTTGGTTGGGGCAGAGCGCCATTTCTTTAATAAGTCATCAAACGGAACTGCGGCCCAAGCGCATCTCAGACTAGAATGCCTAATCTGTTATATTCCGAAATTTATTACTGCATAGGTGCTCTTTTTATAAGCCCCAAGTTTTTATCTACTAGGGAATCAGAAGCGATGAAGTCCATGGTGATACTATCTGCATTTTTTTAAAATTTCACTAGCCCCATCTTAATGACTTTATGATATTACATATATTCTTAAATCAAATAAATATCTGTATAATATATAAGTAAATAAATGGACAGTTTCTGAAATTGATGCTTTATATTCTACGTATGAACAGATTCATAATGTACTTTCTGTGACTTCATAAATTTGAATATTAGTGAATAGATCTAACTTTTCAAAAATACTACAATTGTTCATATAATGTATGGAATTTTTAAACCGTACATACTTTAAGAACTTATGAGATGTTTGATGAAAGATGTTGCCCATCACCCATATTGGCCAAAATGGATAAGATGGTATTTGGCAAAGTAGTGTGAAATGTTTAAGTCAAAAATTATTGGGCCAGGTGCAGTGGCTCATGCCTGTAATCCCAGCACTTTGGGAGACTGAGGCAGGCAGATCACCTGAGGTCAGGAGTTGGAGACCAGCCTGGCCAGCATGGCGAAATCCCATCTCTACTAAAAATACAAAATTAGCTGGGCATGGTGGTGCATGCCTATAATCCCAGCTACTCAAGAGGCCAAGGCAGGAGAATTGATTGAACCTGGGAGGCAGAGGTTGCAGTGAGCCAAGATTGTGCCACTGCATTCCAGCCTGGGTGACAGAGTGATACTCTATCTCAAAAAAAAAATTTGGGGGGGATTAAAAACATGATTATAAAAAGTCAGAAATTGTTATGAGACAAGGAAGGATATCATACATTGATAAAAGTGTTAATTCACCAAGTAGATGTAACAAAAATAATCATACATGCACTAAACACTGGAGATCCAAAATGTATGAGGCAAACATTGACATAATTGAAGGGAGAAACAGCTGTACAGTAACAGTAGGAGACTTCAATACCCCACTTTCAATAATGGATAGAACAACCAAACAGAAGACCAATAAGGAAACAGAAGGCTTGCACAACACTGTTGAACAACTGGACCTAACAGACACATGCAGAACACTTCAGCCAACAACAGCAGAATACACACCATTCTCAAGTTCATGTGGAACATTCTCCAGGGTAGACCGTATGGTATGCCACGAAATAAGTGTAAATAAAATTTAAAAGACTAAAATCATACAAAGTATCTTTCCAATCACAATAAAAAGAAACTAGAAATCAACTGTAGAAGGAAAACTAAACAATTCATGGACACACAGAAATTAACATACTATTAAACAACCATTGAGTCAAAGGAAAAATAACAAGGGAAAGTATCTTAAGATAAATTAAAAACACAACACACCAAAATGTATGGAATGCTACAAAAACAATGTTAAAAGGAAAATCTGTAGCTATAAATGCTTACATTAAAAAAGAAGACCTCAACAAACATGATTATATATTGGCAATTTCATAAGAGTTGAAACTCGTAAGACTGGCTCCTGATTATGCCTTTTCTTTTTTTCTTTATGTTCTTAACTCAGTCTTTTATATATCAGCAGGTTTTCAAGTGGCAGAAAAATAAATAACAAAGTCTATTCAATAGTTAGTGTGGAGGAGGACAAAGCAGCAGCAGTGGCAACGGAGGTACGGAGTGAGTCTCTGCTGGCGTTTCCAGCCATAACTCCCACCAAGATGTTACATTATCCCCGATCCTAGCCAGAGTGAACTCCTACAGGACAAAACCCCTCATAGATTAAATCCCTCAAAGACCAAACCCTCACAGACTGAGCCCTCCTCACAAAGCCCCTCATAGACTGAGGCCTCCTCACAAAGCCCCTCACAGACTCAGCCCTCCTCTTACACAAAGCTCCTCCTAGACTGGGCCCTCACAGACTAAGCCCCTCAGACTAAGCCCCTCACAGACTCAGCCCCTCACAGACTCAGCCCTCCCCTTAGACAAAGCCCCTCATAGACTGAGCCCCTCATAGACTGAGCTTCTCATAGATTCAGCCATCCTCACAAAGCCCCTCAGACTGAGCCCTCACAGACTAAGCCCCTCAGACTGAGCCCCTCACAGACTCTTCCTCCCTCCCAGGCTCCCTAAACCCTGTGGTGGTATCTACGCTTCTCCCTGGAGCCCAGCTACCCACCTGGAGGCAGCACCTCCATCTGGCTGACTCTTAGCCCCCCTCTATTTAAGGTGTCTCTTCCCAGAGCACCCTGCACTGTCCTCAATGAAAGCAACTGTGGAGTGTTACAATCTCTCACTACAAGCAGTGCTACTAAGGAGCATCAGCTGTGTCTTGCCTGTATCCCCCAAACCCCTTCCCACCCACCAGTGCTCAACAGAAACCACAGGCCTGTTAGATGTTCAATTAATATCTGCTGTGAACAAAGATAAGATTTTGGTAATTTATATGTAAATATATTAAGGCGTCATATTCAGAAACATTTTTTTCTTCATTATTATGCTTGGCTACTTACAGAAGGCTACTGGGAGTAATAATCTGTGTTCTAATTAAAACTGTTTCTGGGAACACAGAGTATGAATTATGAATACAATATCCACACAACAGCTAACAGCGGTGACCCCCACAAACGGAACTGTGCGAACAGCTTTCTGCACAAGCCAACAGAGGAGAGAGACCATATTTTCTCTTGGAAGCTGATACATTTTCATGCCTTGGGGGTACCAGGAAGCAAATTAATATTCTTTAAAAAATGTGTGTTTCATCCTTAGTTTTTCAAGCTCAGCAGGAAATCATAACACTGGTGAAAAAGAAAACTCACAACATTGATAGAAAATTATTTAAGAAATAAACAGGATGATTGTTGTAAATGGAGTATGACTGTTGCAGTGAATTCCTGTGATACTGCTGAGTAAACGTTTCGCCCCTCACAAAGCACCACATGATGTAAGACATTTTCTAATTAGCTCTCCTTTTAAGACACTTTTTTTTTTTGAGACGGAGTCTCACTCTGTCGCCGAGGCTGGAGTGCAGTGGTGCGATCTCAGCTCACTGCAGCCTCTGTCTCCCAGGTTCAAGGAATTCCCTGCCTCAGCCTCCCGAGTAGCAGGGATCACAGGCACCTGTCACCATGCCTGGCTAATTTTTATATTTTCAGTAGAGACAGGGTTTCACCATCTTGACCAGGCTGGTCTTGAACTCCTGACCTCATGATCCACCCGCCTCAGCCTCCCAAATTGCTGGGATTACAGGCGTGAGCCACCACACTCAGCCTTAAAACACTTCTTGAACCATAACGAATAACATTTTCCAGATAAACTGACCTATTCACACTAGCGGTACCTACAAGGCTCTTTTTTTCCTGGAAAACGCTATCAGTGTATTGTATTAGGCTGGTCAAGGGTATACACACTGGACTGCTCACTGATTGGGTAAATGATCCAACCTCTCTGCTCAGGCTCTTCATGGAAGATTGGGATAGCAGTAACTCCTGAGTTTATGTAAGGACTAAATGAGTAAAGAAATATGCAAACCATTATTCCATTCCTAAATGATCATGTTAATTATTTGTTAAGTGCCTTGCATAATGTGAAAGCACTGTTCCAGCAGACAGCAAAGCAGAGACAACCTTTCCCATGGTGACAAGCGCTACAGAGAGAAAGAAAGCTGGGGAAGGGGACAGGGCATTAATGAATGTGTGGCATGAGGTGGTGGCGGGAGTTGCTATTTTAATACAGGGCCACTGGGGTATATCTCAATGGACAGGTGACATTTGGCAGAAATTCTAGTATTTCCTTTATTCCATGATAGCATTAAGGTAAGTGATTCCAGCAGACAGAAGATCAGAAACAAGGGCCCCATGGTGGTACAGGCCTGGCATGTTTGAGGAATAGCAAGGAAGCCAGTCAGGCTGCAGCTGCACAGTGGCTCACGTCTGTAATCCCAGCAGTCTGGGAGGCCGAGGCAGGCAGATCGCGAGGTCAAGAGATCGAGGCTATCCTGGCCAACAAGGTGAAACCCCATCTCTACTAAAAATACAAAAAGTAATCAGGCATGGTGGCAGGTATCTGTGATCTCAGCTACTTGGGAGGCTGAGGCAGGAGAACTGCTTGAACCCGGACGCAGAGGCTGTAGTAAGCCAAGACTGAGCCACTGCATTCCAGCCTGGCAATATGGCGAGACGCTATCTAAAAAAAAAAAAAGAAAAAAAAAGAAAGGAAAAGAAAAGAAAAAAGAAAGAGAGAAAGGTGGGACCGGAGGTCAGAGAGGTTTCCAGGGGCCAGGACACACAGGGCCATGGAGGCCACCATAAGAACTTTGTCTTTGACTTCAAGATGAGAAGCCAATAGTAGTTTTTCAACAAAGGCATAAGATCTGGCTAACACCAAAAAAGAACAGTGCATCGGGGCAGGATTAGGGGAAGAAAGGTAACCTTTATATGGTGGTTTGGAACAGGGTGGTAGGTACAGAGGTGAGGAGACGTGGTTGCCTCTGTTGTAACAGAGATGAAGAGACGTGGTTGCCTCTGTTGTAACTCTGAAGCTGGTGGCCACAGGGATGGGACTGTTGTGTGTAATGGAAAAGGATAGTGAGGGATGACTCCAGGTTTTTGGCCTCAGCAACTGGAAGAACAGAGTTACCATTTGCTAAGATGAGATAAGACAGCAGGAGAAGCAGATTTCGTGGAAAATTCAGTTTACTTTGGATCTGGTATGTGAGTGATGCCCACTACCTGGCCAAGTGCGACCGCAGGGAAGCCAGTTGGATACACAAGCTTAGAGTTCTGGCCAGGGCTCCAGGCTGGAGACAGAAATTGAGGAGAAACCCACATATGGAGATATAAGTCTTATTGGAAATACATAATAATTCAACAGCAATATAATCTATTTCTTTTGAAAAAGTATTTCTGATCTATCCTTTGTACTGTATCAGCCTGAAGTTTATTTTACTGCCTAAGTTGTTAGAGTTGTGAAGAGGGAGGAGTTGACGCGGTGTCCTTTCTCATCTCCAAATATAGGGACTGGTATCCTACAAGTCAGATGAGAAATAAATTCCAAACTAACTGACTTTCCATTTATCACTTCTCTCAATGTCATAATGACTTCCTACTATCTAAAGAAGAATGTTCCAAACACAGAATTCTGAAAAAAAAAAAAAAAAAAAGTATTTTCCCAAAAACCCAAATAAAATTTAAATATAGACTTCTGGAAACAATTAAGCCTCTTTTGCTGCAGCAGCACGGGGTGGGAGGTAGAATCTACTGCAATACTCAGAATTGAAAGAGCAATTAGATAGGTAATAAAATTTGGCACTGACCATCCCCTGTGTGTCTCAGTGTCCCCGATGCTATTGCCTAGGAAACAAACTTTCCAAGGCACAAACACTGAAAAATACAGTCCTCTAAAATGTGGTATTTTAGATCCTCCCCATATATTTAGAAACTAAAGACTTTCTAAGCTCTTTAGTCAAACAAAAGCAAAATAAAAACAAAAACTCTTTCCACTTTCTCACTGACCCAGACAGAAAGGACGGGTGCCAGGGCGGTGGCTGATGCCTGTAATCCCAACACTTGGGAGACTGGGAGGATTGCTTGAGGTCTGCGGTTTGAGATCAGCCTGGGCAACACAGCAAGACTCATCTCTACAAAAGTAAAAATAATTAGCCAGGCATGGTGGCACATGCCCACAGTCCCAGCTACTCAGGAGGCTGAAGTGGGAGAATTGCTTAAGCCCAGGAGTTGGGGGCTGCAGTGATATATGATTAGGCCAGTGCTTTCCAGCCTGGGTGACAGTGAGATCCCAACTACTGAAAAAAAATTTTTTAATAAAAAAAGAAAAAGAGATGGATTCTCAAGAACACAAACCACTGATCCTTGCCAAACAAAAACAAAAAATACAGCAACCAAAAATAATACAGGCTACAAAACCCAAAACCCAATCCAATACTTTCCTAACACTGTTATATTCTGACGCATCCAGGGTGTCCTGTCATTGCTTTTTTCTCTTTCTATTCAGTTAAATAACTAATGAAGCAAAAAGGGAATAAGAGATGCTAATTTGAATTTTCAAAACATCTGACATAAAATATTTTAAGACATATTATTATGCCATTAAAATACACTTAATATTTAGAACTAACCATCAAAGTTTTACCAAATGGAATTCCTTTTGGGACCAACCAGAATTAATGTAAATTTCAGATGACGTCATTATTGAGGTAGAATATGGTAAGAAATCCATAAAACAACACTAGAACTAGCAAGTGAATTTAGCAAGGTCAGGGGCTAATGCACAAAAGCCAATTATATTCTTATACGCTAGCAGCAAGCAACTGGAAAAATGAAATAAAAATCTATTTACAATAGAATAAAAACAAAATATTTCAGAATAAATATATCAAGACCTATATTCTGAAAACTATAAAACATCGAGAGCAAAACTCAAATAAAATGAAAAGACTGATGTTTATTAATCAAAAGGCTACGTGTTTTAAGCTGTCAATTGTTCTCACACTGATATACAGATTCAGTATAAGCCCAAACAGAATTCCCACAAGCATTAAAAAAGGCAAGTGTATTCTAAAACTTACATGAAAATACAAATAGTCTAGAATAGCCAAAGCAATTTTAAGGGAAAAAAAAAACCCCGAAGTTAGAGAACTTACACTCACTGATGATGAGAACTGACAATGAAGCTACAGTAAACAAGATGGTGTGTGCCGGGTATGGTGGCTCACACCTGTAATCCTAGCACTTTGGAAGGCCGAGGTGGGCAGATCACCTGAGCTCAGGAGTTCGAGACTGGCCTGGCAACACAGTGAAACCCTGTCTCTACTAAAATACAAAAAGTTAGCCGGGTGTGTTGGGCAGGCACCTGCAGTCCCAGCTACTTGGGAGGCTGAGGCAGGAGAATCACTTGAACCGGGGAGACGGAAGTTGCAGTGAGCCAAGATCGCGCCACTGCACTACGACATCCAGTCTGGGCAACAGAGAGAGACTCCGTCTCCAAGAAAACAAGAGACTCCATCTCCAAGAAAAGAAAACAAAACAAGACAGAGTGTACTGAAAAAAGGACAGGTATCTGGAGGAATGGGCCAGAACAACCAGTCTCGAAGTTAACCCACCATATAGTGTCAACAGGTTTTTGACAAAGATACTAACGCAATTAACAAGACTTTTATTTTTCCAAAAGACTTTTATTTTCTATTTTCAACAAATGATGCTGAAAATTGGATATCCCTATGACAAAAATGAATATTGTCATTACTTTATACCATATATATAAATTAATCTGAAATTGATCATGAAATATACCTAGATAGAAAAGTTGGCCAGGCATGGTGGCTCACGCCTATAATCCCAGCACTTTGGGAGGCCAAGGTGGGTGGATCACTTGAGGTCATGAATTTGAGATCAGCCTGGCCAACATGGTGAAACCCCATCTCTACTAAAAATACAAAA